>NC_061509.1:90756912-90876594 GCF_022539505.1 Lolium rigidum
CCACGAAGGCTCCAAGGGTAGGCCACTTTCGGAGACTACCGTGAAATGATCGGTGACGTTGGCGAGCACTTGCGGCCTCCGATCCCTCCTTGGCCTCCTCGCCGTCCTCTTCTTCTTACCCTCCCGAGGGTTGCCGCCGCTATCACCTTCCGTGCGGTTGGCCGCGTTCTCTTCACCGGCCGTCTCTTCACCGGTGTGGGCGGCGTCGTCCCAGGTATCGTCATCGTCGCCGGTGTCGGCGGCGGCCCCCCGGCCCTCTCCCTCGGAGGCAGTGTCCCGGCCCTCTCCCTCGGAGGCGGCGTCCCGGCCCTCTTCCTCATCGTCGGGCGACTCGGCGGCGGCCTTCCGGGGCTGCTCGTAGCCCTCCCGAAGTCCTTGTTGGCCTCTCTCGCTTCTTCGTTCGGCTCCTGGGCTTAGAAGTGTTGCCCGACATGTTTATTTGCACTTCATTAAAAAGAGGCAACAAGTTAGTACAAAAGTCAACCAGAAAATTCGGCATGACTTTTGCTAATTTTTCTACGTAGGAGTGCCCATTTCTCAACCGAAACGGAAGTTAATCAACGCTTCGGGAGAAATGGGCAACTCAATGAAATCCCTGCAAAACCTGGAGCCCACATTCATCACCATATTCACAGATTCTAACCATGTTCATCATCATATACAAAATTGTATCCAAATACTACTACATCAAAACCTGGAGCATCAAAAACCTGAAGCATCAAAACCTAGAGCATCTACAACAAAACCCGGAGCATCAAAAACCTGAAGCATCAAAACCTGGAGCTACAACTACATCAAAATCTGAAGCATCAAAACCTGAAGAATACAACTACATCAAAACCTGGAGCATCAAAACCTGGAGCATTACACTTATATACTTACAGTAGCACTAACCACTTATACTTACAGTAGCACTAACCAAAATCCTAGCTAGCAGTAGCAATAAAGAACATCAACATATAAAATTCCAGAGATAATTAAATAGCAGAAGCTTGAGCATCATATGGAAATGCTAGTGACTACAAATGAAAATGCTATTACTCATAAATATTCCCCAAAATGAAATGCTAGTGACTTCAAATGAAAATGAAAATGCTTGAACATCAACCATCTATGCATTCTCATCTTGCAACCAGGGAGCATGAGCATGATCATTTCATAAAATTCAAACAGTAGCATTTTCTAAACCTGCCAACAAATCCTAGCATCAATTCAAAATCAACTAGGCAGTAGCATTTCATTTTATTAAAAAACCTACTGCATTGTATTGAAAAACCTACTGCATTGTTCATTTTATTGAACCATTAGCTATACTGCAAGCAATGAATTAAAAAAACAGCAAGCAATGAATTAAAAATAATTGCAAGAACTTTATTAGCTTTAGTGCAAGCAATGAATTAAAAAAACAGTAACCAATGAATTAAAAAAATAGCAAGCAATAAATGAAATAGCATTTGACTGCATCATTTGCATTTACATTTTTTATAAATTCAAAGAGAATTATACCAATAGCTAATCAAATTTTAGTAGATAATTACTTAAATTTAAAAAGGCAGTATAGAGCAAGCCAACCAGTAGCTACTTCCAACATTTGAGCATGAGCATCATTTAACCTTACATTACATACATTATTTCCTACCATCTGCATAGAAGCATTACATAAACCCTTTTATTCATCATTGCATGGAAGCATTACATCAACCCTTACATTACATAATTATTCGGACAACCTAGGACACACTAAAACTAGATGGCTGAAACTACAACTAACTACAACAAACTAGGATAGCAAATCTTTGATTTTTTTCATGCCCTTCCTCAGCCGGCACAAGATAACTCCGGCTTTAACCTTTTCTTCAAGATTTGGTTCTACATAGTAGGGCAACACCTCTGTGGGTCCTCCTTCCCTCAACCGATGCTTATACTTTTTCAGTTTGATCTTGCCCTTAGGTCTGGATTTTGGAGCTCGGGAGAACTTGTGTAGTGTATGTGAACACACCTAGGCTGGTTCAAGCCATCTGTTGCTTCTTCTTCCCTGAACACTGGCAGCAGAAGCTTCCCTCTCTTGCACACTTCTCCTACGATACACTAGCAACTCCTTGTCTGCCCTACCCATAGAAAAAGTCTTGGAAAGAGTGGCATCCCTAGAGCCAGAGGCACCAAGGGAGCCGGTGCTCCTCCTCTTTGCACTCCGGGACGAGGTTGTCCATGTTTGGTGTGGTTTTCGGGTTCACTACACTAGGCATTTATATAGGATGGAGGGCATGCACGGAGGGTATGAGAACACAAGCTGAACAGGTTGTGTTACATAGGACAATGCCATCGAGTTTCTTTTTTTGAATTGTGATGTCAATCCACAAGAGGGAGAATATTCTCCAAAATGGGTCGAGAGACAAGCCATTGGGAATATTCCCCAAAATGGGTCGAGAGAGACTGTCCATTCTTGCTAGGCGAGAGGCATTTTTGGTTCAGAGGAATATTCTTGCTAGGGCGAGAGGTGGCCAGAGGTGAATTAACCCAAGCAATTTCATTTTATTAACCCAAGCATTTTCTTTTTCTAAACCTAAATTTTCTACTGCCAACAAAATAGCAAGAACTTTATTAGCTCTAGTGCAAGCAATGAATTTTCATCATTAGCTTGTTCATTTTTTCATTTGTATTAAAAAGCATATTGCATTGTATTAAAAAACCATCTATGCATTTAATCATGTATTAAATCGGTGGTCATATGTGAACTAAAACCATCTATTTAATCGGTGGCCAAAGGTGAACTAAACCCATCTATGCATTCTTATCTTGCAACCAGGAAGCATGAGCATGATCATTTCATAAAATGAATTCAAAACATAAAATGGCAGCGAGGAGACACAAGTGATTCACTAGCACATGCAACACACACATGATCACTAACTCTCACCCTAATTTTGTTCTTACTAAATGACAAGATTAATATCTACATTTCTCTCGCCAATTCGAAAACCTAAATCACATTCAAAACATTACCTAGCAGTAGTAAATTTGTATCTACATTCACTAACTACATTCAAAACCTAAATCAACCAATTCACTAACTACATTCACTAACCAATTTGTATCTGCCAATTCACTAACTACATTCAATCAGACGATTACATGGACAAATTCCAAGTTGCGAGCAAGAAGGAAATCGAGCAGGACGCTCGCGGTGGCAAGGATTGGGGATGGGGCACAGGGCAGTGAGGAGGGGGACAAGGGAGTGGGGACAGGGGAGAGGGGCTCTCACCGAATGGCGGCGGCGCAGGGTTGCGGTGGCGGCGGCGTTGTCCTCCTCCTCCTCTGCGGTGGAGGCTCGGGCTCGCGCGTCCCTGCTCGGCGGCGGTGTGGCGGTCCTCCTCCTCCTCGATCTGCGGCGGCGGCTCGGGCTCGGGCGTCCTGCTCGGCGGTGGCGTGGCGGTCCTCCTCCTCCTCGGCGGCGGCGGCGTGGCGGTCCTCCTCCTCCTCGGCGGCGCTAGGCGGTGGCGGTGGTTGCGAGAGCAGAGTGGTGGGCGCGCGCTAGGGTTGGCTCGTCGGGGAAGAAGCTGTTTCGAGTGGGGAAGAAAGAAACGAGTCGACTATTTCACTAAGTGTCTAAATTCTGTGGCGCACCACCTGTACATGCGCTACAGAACTAAGAATTCTGTGGCGCACCAGCTCTTCCATGCGCCACAGAATTCCTTAATTCTGTGGCGCACCCGAAAGGTCGTGCGCCACAGAATTTAGACACTTAGCCAAACAAAACGGCTTACTGCTGTGTCCTTACAGATACTTAGCACTAGCCTAGTGGTTAAGGCCAATGTTAGCGCCCATTAGTAGCCAGGTTCGAACCCTGGCTGCCACACAATTTTTCTTCCTTTTTTTCATCTTTTAGTTACGTACATTTCAATAAATAACACAACATTATTTAGTAATTAGTAGGGAATTATAAATTACTTGTCTCATACAAACATGTTCTTGTTTCTCGACACACACATGCATGTACTTGTCTAACACACACACTCACACACATGTGATAGACCAAAAAAAGATCTTCTTCGTCCCGGCTCCGAGCTCTAGCGTCTCTTCGCAATCTTCTTGCCCTTTCGGTTGTTGGCAGTTGAATACTTTATGCCGGCCACCTTGAGATTTCTTCGCGTGAACGGACAACCTTTAGAGGGTAGGGAGGTCTTCCTTCTTACTTTACTAGTAGTAGGCATGTCGAAGTGCTCGTCGAATTCCTCCTCCATCTTCGGGTCACCGTTCTTGTCCAAGTCTTCCTCGTTGGCGTCTCCTTGCATTCCTATGATGCTCCTCTTGCCCCTCCTCACGACAACACGGCTAGGCCTCGACGGATCGGTGATGAAGAAGCATTGGTCAACTTGGCTACCGAGTACCCATGGCTCATTTTTCGCGGATGCGTTCTTCGATTTTGCATCGGGTATAACCATGGTTGTGAAATATCGGCCTTCTTTTTCGACCTTCTTGGCCCATCTCACACGAAACATTGGCACCGTCTCTCCACGGTAATTGAGCTCCCATATCTCCTCGATCCTTCCAAAAAATCTTTCCTTGACATTAGTCTCGTCATCGGCGTATGACAAGCATAGTTACTCCCGAGTTTTGATTTTCACTATTTCTGTCCTTTTCCTCGGTGTAGAATCCGTAACCGTTGATGTCGTACCCCCGATAGGTCCTTACGTTATGCGCGGGTCCCTGTGATAAGGTGTATATGAGTTTTTCATCTTCGGTAGAAGGCGTATTTCTCTGTGCTTCAACCAGTTGAGTTTGCTTGAACCAACGCGTGAAGCTGGAGTTGTGCTTTTTGGTTACGTCTCCCATCTTCCTCGGCCGGCCCATATCGATGTAATTCTGCTCGACCATGCTTTTGTGCTCTTGCACGAAAGGTTCGGTCAGTTTTAAGTGTTGTAGCGCGACCCGGTGAGCCCTGTCAAAGTCGTCGCGTCGATTTTCAATGCCGACATGGACTGAGCGGTAGCCCTCGCGGTGACCAACTCCAGCGAGCCTCCCGAGGTGCGTCCTGGGGGTAGACCAACATGATCCTCGTCGTCCTCGGTGCTTAGATAATTCGGCGGAAGGAGATGCACTCGTAGGTTAGAAACCCCTTGGCCATGCTTGCGTCTGGACGGGCCCTATTGCGAACGTATCCTTTCATGACACCGTTCTGCCTTTCGAAAGGCATCATGTTGTGGAGGAACGTTGGGCCGAGCTGCTTGATGTCTTCAACGACATGGAGAAGGAGATGGACGCATATATCACGAGAATGCGGGCGGGAAGTAAATCTCGAGCTCACATAGTATCACCACGATCTCATCCTGTAGCATCTTGAGCTGCCTCACGCCGATCGACTTCCTGGTGATAACGTCAAAAAAGTTGCATAGGCCAAACAGCGTATCACGGACGTGCTCGTCCATTATGCCTCGGATCGCAACGGGAAGTATCTGCGTCATTAGCACGTGGCAATCGTGAGACATCATCCCGGTGAACCTCTTCTTCGCTACGTCCGGATATCCGCTTATATTCCCCGAGTAACCGTGAGGAACTTTCACTCCTAGGAGGCACCTGAAAAACTGCTCGAGCTCCTCCGGACTCGTTGTGAAGCAGGCAGCGGGAAGCTGCACCGCGTTCTTCTTAGCCCTTTTACGGAGACGTTGAGTCCCTTCCGTCTGATCATCATCATCATCATCGTCAGTATCGGGGGCTTGAAGATCTTTCCTGATGCCAAAATGTTTAAGATCGTATCTTGCTTTCGGTCCATCCTTGGACTTTTCTGAGTTGCAAAGAGTGCCAAGCAGACTCTCGGTAACGTTCTTCGTAATGTGCATGACATCGAGGCTGTGGGGCGTGTGGAGGACCTTCCAGTACTCCAAGTCGTGGAAAACAGACCTCGCTTTCCATACACCGAGCAGCAGCTCTAGCTTCGGTCGCTTCTTTCCCGGCGCTGGGCACTCCTTCCAATTTTTCAGAAGATCATCGATTTCTGCGCCGCTCCTCGGGCGTGGGGGTCCATCGGGCTCATCTTTACCATTGAACAGATCACCGCGTTTTCTCCACGGGTGATCCAAGCGAAGCCACCTTCGAGCACCCGGGTAGACGGTTTTCGAGGACCCGGGATCCCTTGGTAGTTGTAGATGCGGGGTATCGTCCATGCACTTCACACGGCCGTTGAATCCGTGGCCCACCCGGGCAGATACATATGCGTAACCGGGATAGTCCGTGACCGTCGTGATCAACGCGGCTCTCATATCGAAATAAGTTCTAGTGTAGGCGTCCCACGTACGGGGTGGCGTCTTCCACAACGTGTCTAACTCCTCTTTCAGCAGCCCGAGATACAAATGCATGTCGACACCTGGTTGTTTCGGCCCCTGAATGAGAATACTCAGGTGTATGTACCTTTGCTTGGTGCACAGCCACGGGGGTAGGTTGTAAGGCCATACAAACACAGGCCGGGTGCTATGCGTGCTACTCTGGTTGCCGAACGGATTGAGTCCATCGGTGCTCATACCCAGCCTGATGTTCCTTGCGTCGCCCCCGAACCTAGGGAAGGCGATGTCCAATGTTTGCCACTGTCCAACGTCTGAAGGGTGTGTCAGCATATAGCCCATCTCCGGATCTTCTTCGGGCTTCGCCTTTCCTCGTGCCATTGCATGAGCTTTGCTTCCTTAGGGTCCACGAAATACCGCTGCGGACGGGGAGTGATAGGAAAGTACCATACCACCTTTCGAGGTACCTTCTTGTTCCCAACCTTGTACCGTCCGTGGCCACACACCGGACATGTGGTTCTGTCCTTGTACTCGCACCTATAAATCACACAATCATTAATGCGGGCGTGGTATTTTTCGTGCGGTAGGTCAAGGGGACACACGACTTTCTTGGCCTCCTCGGTACTACTTGGCAATGTGTTCCCCTCCGGGAGACGATCGTGCCAGAATTTTAAGCTCTTGCTGAAGCTGGAATCGGTCCACTTGTTCTGCGTCTTCATCGGCAGGTAATCAAGCGTTACATGCAAGCGCGTATCCTGCGGACGACACCCAGGAAAGATCGGAGTCATCCCGTCTTTCTCCATTTGCGACAGCTTGGCTCTCTCTCTAGCTGCAACTCTATCGTTGTTCGTCTCCTGGAGGAGAAGATCTTGAACATGAGAGTCCCGCAAGGCCGAAATTAGCATGGTCGCGCCGGAATCTTCTTCTTCATCATGATGATGTTCTCCGCCGGCATCTTCTTCTTCATGATGATCTTCTCCGTCGACTTCTTCTTCATGATGATAGTCCCCGTCGGCATGATGATAGTCTTCTTCATGATGATAGTCATCTCGCTCGACATGGTCTTCATGCGCACCATTTGATGGGGCCGGCCGCGCCTGGTTGTCTTGCATGAAACCGCGCCTCGGCAGGTGCTCCTCCGGTTGTCCGGAATCGGGGTTGATCCAGCGCTCGAGTTTGCATGATCGACACGGACATCTTATCCGGCGCCTATTGTTCCGAATCATGTCCTCCTTCGCGTCTATCTTGTATCTAGAGATTCGAGCGGAACTCATCGAGAGGACCATGCTTGCCCGCAAATGGTATACATAGAACAGGAAATTAGAACCGCACCAAATGCACACACATGCATGGGCCGTACCTCTCCTCAAGGTATTACATGGAGTGGAAAAATTCGGCATGACCTCTCCTCAAACTAGGACATATGGGTAGTGCAAAACTTGCCGAAACGGAAATGAATCAACATTTCGGCAAACATCCATGCACCACACCGGCACACACACAAGCGCTTCACCCGCAACAAGCATCCATACACACGACGGCCACACAAGATCTACAAGCATATGCATGTCTCCTCCAAGCATATGTATGTCTCCTCCAACTACTCACCTTCTAGATTCGATACCGAGACGAGACCGCGATCGATGACTTCGAGAGGAGGAGAGAGTATGGAGAGCCTTCTCCTCAACTCCAATTAAGTATCAACCAAAGTAAGTGCAATAAATACCCAAGCAAGTGAAAAGTGGAGTCAAAATGGTATGAGAGAGAAGGGGGACGAGCTAGATGGAGGAAGAAGAATGGCTTGTGTAGTGTGGTAGGTGGGAGGTTGCTCACTTTTGTAGATCTGGTTCGCTAATTCTGTGGCGCACCAACCACAGTGCGCCACAGAATAGCTTATTTCTGTGGCGCACCGAGCGCAGTGCGCCACATAATAACTTATTTCTGTGGCGCACACAAAGCAGTGCGCCACAGAATACCTTATTTTTGTGGCGCACTATTGCCGTGCGCCACAGAAGAAGTAATTTCTGTGGCGCACCGAGGTTTGTGCGCCATAGAAATTGTAAAACCAATGATTGGGGGTGACAGGGTGTGGGGCCCACCAAGTTTTTGTGGCGCACGGTTTAGTAGTGCGCCACAAAATTAAGCTATTTCTGTGGCGCACCGAGCTTCGTGCGCCACAAAATAAGTTTCTGTGGCGCACTCAAAACGGTGCGCCACAGAACTAAGGTTCGCCTATAAGGGTTTTCCTACTAGTGTGTTATTCTTCTAGTGGTATCGTGTGAACGTCGACTACACGACACTTCATCTTTATGGGCCTAGGGGAATGCATCTTGTACTCGTTTGCCAATTGCGGGGTTGCCGGAGTGACAGAAACCCGAGCCCCCGTTGGTATATCGATGCAGGAGGGATAGCATGATCTCAGAGTTTAAGGCTGTGGTTAGATTTATCTTAATTACTTTCTTGTAGTTGTGGATGCTTGCAAGGGGTATAATCACAAGTTTGTATTAGTCCTAGGAAGGGCGTTACATTAGCATAGGTTCACCCACACAACACTTATCAAAACAATGAAGATTAATTAGCCGTATGTAGCAAAAGCACTAGACTAAAATCCCGTGTGTCCTCGAGAACGTTTGGTCATTATAAGTAAACAAACCGGCTTGTCCTTTGTGCTAAAAAGGATTGGGCCACTCGCTGCAATTATTACTCTCGCACTTTACTTACTCGTACTTTATTCATCTCTTACATCAAAACCCCCTGAATACTTGTCTGTGAGCATTTACAGTGAATCCTTCATCGAAACTGCTTGTCAACACCTTCTGCTCCTCGTTGGGATCGACATTCTTACTTATCGAAAATACTACGATACACCCCCTATACTTGTGGGTCATCAGAGATCTAATCAGTTTTTCTACAAAACAAACTCATAACGTGTTTTCCAGATCACCCAACATATTAAAGTGATGCCAGCAATACGAACATTTTGATGAGAAGGAAAGAAACGAGAAAAACACTAGAAAAAATTAGAAAAATAGCACGTGCGATTAGGAGCCCCAATAGCTTTGCCAACATATCTTTACGCATATTTGGTAGCTGAACATTCGAAAAGAAAGGTGATGAATTGTTCTTCCCTATCACAAAACTGGCATCTACTATTGCCACTTTGATCTTCATAGGTATCTTGGCTTTCCACAAATGAGGAAGGGATCTGTCATTCCCATTGCTACAACAAAAATTGCACGTGAATTTGACTGTAAATTGAGCATTTTTTCGACATTTCCACATCGGATTATCCTTTTTATTGGAGAGAACAATCATACAAAGGATCCTATGCAAACCTCTCATCAGATCCTCATGTAGCCACCGTCTGGAATTAATCTTCAGTCATTTTGTGCAACTTCAGAAATTGAAACATTTTGCTCATTGCAAATAGCAAAAATCTTAGGGAATTCTAGTGTCTTTAGAATTGACTTCATTATTGTTACATATGCCACTTCAACTTGAAATTCCTAGCTATGCAAAGAAGTAAATAGGAACAAGGATCTGGCCATGTTACAGAGGATTTTAGCTTTAATATAATTTCCATAGAGGTATTCCAACCATAGTAAACCCTCAAAACTCCAGAGGCTTTGACTAAGGAATACCCAACCGGGTAGACCTAAAAGAGCGAATTGCTAACCAAGACTAGGGTGGCTTAATCCAGTCGCCACCTTGCTGGACCTGCTCATCATAGCCCGGTATAGCATGAAGGTGATGTCTACGCACGCTTCTATTTTTGTAGACTGTGTTGGACCTCCAAGTGCAGAGGTTTGTAGAATAGAAACAAGTTTCCCTTAAGTGAATCACCCAAGATTTATCGAACTCAAGGAGGTAGAGGTCAAAGATATCCCTCTCAAGCAACCCTGCAATTACGATACAAGAAGTTTCTTGTGTCCCCAACACACTTAATACACTTTTCAGGTGTATAGGTGCGCTAGTTTGACGAAGAGATAGTGAAATACAACTAACATGGATGATTATGAGTGGTAATTGCAATCTGAAATAAAAATGGCAGCAAGCAAATATGTAGCAGAACTGGTTGTAAATGGTGTTTCAATGCTTAGAAACAAGGCCTAGGGATCTTACTTTCACTAGTGGACACTTTCAACAATGATATCATAATTGAATACATAAATATCATCTCTTCACTATGCTACTTTGAACCACTCTCCGGTTGGATAACGAACACTAATTCACCGTGTAGGGCTACAAAAGCACTCCTTAAAGTCGCGTTCCAAATCAAGGCATACCCCGCTCTCTCACTTTGAGCATCCAAAGATAGTAGTAACAAACACCACAATTTTATAAGTATTTCTGTAAAGGTCTAAGAGACACACACGGTGTGCACACTGTCACCTTCACATCGTGGGACAAGGTGTCTCCGGAGATCACATAATAAAATCACTTGAGTAGCATAATAGATGAAGAAGGACATCTACTTATTCAACTAGATTACAAAGTTCATGATCACATAAATATCACACCATGAGAGAGAGAGAGAGAGAGATAGACCACATAGCTACCGGTAAAGCCCTCAGCCTCGGGGGAGAACTACTCCCTCCTCATCATGGGAGTCAGCAACCGCGATGAAGATGGCAGTGGAGTCGATGAAGATGGCTCCGGGGGCAATTCCCCGTCCCGGCAGGGTGCCGGAGCAGAGACTTCTGTCCCCCAAAACTTGTCTTCGATGGCGGCGGAGCTACAGAACTTTTCATGGACGGAGGCTGGTTGATTTAGGGTTTTCGCATCGGGAGGCAACTTATAGGCGGAATGGCGAGGTCGGTGGGCGCCCGAGGGGTCCACACCACCCCTAGGCGCGACTAGGGAGGGGGCCGCGCCCAAGTATGGTGTGGCTGCCTCGGCGCCCTCCTCCGTCTCTGCTTTGGACTCCGTCTTCGGGTCGGGAAAAATATGAACTTTGGCTTTTGTTTCGTCCAATTTTGAGAATATATCATGTACTCCCTCCGATTCATATTAATTGACTTCAATATGAATGTATCTAGAACTAAAATGTGTCTAGATACATTCATATTAGAGTCAATTAATATGAACCGGAGGGAGTACAACTTTTCTGAAATACAAAAACAGCAGAAAACAGGGAACTGACACTGTGGCATCTTGTTAATAGGTTAGTTCCAGAAAATGCATAAAAGTGTCATAAAGTGTAAACAAAACATATATAAATTGGTGTAAAACAACCATGGAGCATAAAAAATTATAGATACGTTTGCAACGTATCAGAAGGCACAGTTGATCCACTCAATATCATTTTGCAGGACATGCAAAGAAATCAACGGTGGTAGTCGGTTAGGGTTTTAGATGTCTCGTTCGTACGATATAAAACCCTAGATCAAGTCATCTATATAAGGCTTGATCATGATAGAGTAGAGGCAGAAAATACATTCGCCACTATAGCCTCCATAGCATCCATAGCTCTCGTACTCATCATCTACGTCTCCGACAACACTTGTAAACTCATAGACATCAATACAATGAAGCAGGAGTAGGTTTTTACCTTCACCGCGATAGGCCGAACCTGGGTACATCGTGTCATGTACCAATCTTGTCTAGGTGATCCAGTATCACCAGCGTCAACCACCTGATCAAAGCTACCCCTATAGCATATGTCTCAACAATACGCGTCGACGGGCTTAAATTCCATGAATCTATGTTTGAAGATCTTATATGAAGACATAGTATGTGACCATTTACACGTTGATCCTAATTCAGTTTTGCCAAGGTAAGGAGGCCCTATACGACTCTTACTAATTAAGAACACGTCGTCTACCATTATGTTTGTGTCCTCTGTATATTCTCATGGTCCTGTGGTCCATGTCTTTTCTTGCTTGGCTCTCATGTCATGAAAAAGAAGGCATGTCCTCCTTTTGCACTCGTCTCTCTTCCCTGTTCCCACTCATCTCTCTTTTTTAGGGAATTTCCCACTCGTATTTATAAGACTAAGACAACAAATTGAGACTTGAGAGACAGCACAAAATGTAACCCTAGTGCACACTAGAAACAAGGCCCAGGCACACGTATTTGGAAGTATCATGCATAATAGCTCGTTGCTGGGCTCTTTCTGGAGGTGTTGTGCAAGTTTTCCTTCTCTCTTTTGGGCCTCTGCACGGTGGCTTGGATATCCACGTCGTGACCAGCCCGCGTCTCTCCACGTTGAACATACACGCGTACGTCCGCTTCGATTCACGGCTGGAGTTCACCGGCCTACCTTGTCACGGGCTTCGCCTGACTTGAGCCTACAAAAAGGCACCGTTCACTCCCAGCAAGCAGCACAACCGCAACGAACTGACCATCTAGCTTTACTAGCAGCTTCCTTTAATTTGTAGCTCGATCGACCAATCTCCGTAGTTCACTTGTGACATTACCAATGACGACCGTGGTGGCACTGAGTTCTTTCGCGGCCGGTGCCGCTGCGCCGCGCGTGCGCGCCGCCGTTGGCCTGCAGCATGGCGCCGGCGCCAGCTTTGGTGCCCGGTCACCGCCGGTGGCCGGGAAGACCGCACAGCGCCGACACGGCCTCGTCGTGAGGGCGCAGAATGACCCCAATCCCACGACCAAGGTACATGTTTACATGTTTTTATGATGTTTACACACGCGTACATGTCAGTATTCAGTGACCTTGCAATAGTCACGTTCTGATATTTGTGCTCTGACGACTGACGACCGGTGACAGGCGAGCACGAAGTTCTGGGACGTGCTGTCGTTCAACGGCCCGGCGCCGGAGCGCATCAACGGGCGGCTGGCGATGCTGGGCTTCGTGGCGGCGCTCTCCGTGGAGGCGTCCCGCGGCGTCGGGCTTCTATCGCAGGCGGAGAGCGGTGCCGGGCTGGCGTGGTTCGCGGCCACGACGGCGGTGTTCTCGGTGGCGTCGCTGGTGCCGCTCCTCAAGGGAGAGAGCCCCGAGGAGAGGGCCGGCCCCATCATGAACGCCGACGCGGAGCTCTGGAACGGCCGCCTCGCGATGCTCGGCATCGTCGCGCTCGCCGCCACGGAGTACCTCACCGGCACACCCTTCGTCGACGTCTAGATGTAACTCGTGTAGCTCTCCCTACGTACGGATACTTGCACATGTGTAATAACTAGCTAATAAGCCGCTGCAAGCTAGCTGAGAACTAGCTTTCGCAAGCTCATGTTCTTGAATTCAAGGGTATTCAGTTGAATACCCAAATATTTTGAATAATATACCAATATATCAATGTTCTAAGGAATGTATAGAATGCAAAACTGTCGTACTATGTTAATAGTGTTAATGTAGGTCAAATGGTTTGGAAGGGACTGTTTTGTTCACTGTGTCTTGAGTTCAAATCCTGTGCACACATTTTAATCCTTATTTTTTGAAATAATTTTTTTGCATGTATTTTTGTTATAGATAGATAATATAATGTTTGGTCTACACTTACATTTTCATGTTCACTCCAATTATTAGAAATTTGTAAGGAATTTACATATTCAAGGAACTTTTTTTGTAGATTCATATGTTTCTCAAGCAAGTATCACTCATTATGGGGTTTTTTCAAGAAAATATGAGATGTGTGGGATTCAATATTTCCCTCGTTTGTACTCAAATATGATATATATATGTGTGATCGTTAGTTTCGTATTCAAAATATTTTATAATCTTGAATACCCATACTCAAAAGTCTAGGCCCGCCCCTGCCTGCCTCCCGTCGGTGGCACACCGGTGGTGGCTGGTGGTGGGACGGTTTGCGCCATCCCCTCCGCTTCTCGCCGGTGTGGGGTGGTGACCTTGGGATTCTCCCGCGGTTCGAGGACGCCCGGGGCAGCAGCCTCGGGTTCGACGGAGGAGGCGGCCTTCTTCTTCGTCGGAGGTGGTCGGCCAGGCTAGTACTGTGTGGGGGATCATGGGATCTTACACAGGTTTCCGACAATGGTGATCTAGTCCGGGGTGTCATGGCGGCCGGTGAAAACTGAACCTCGACCTCGGTCTTAGCGGATGATGGTGGCGTCGGTCGACGCCGTTACCTTGTCGAAGGCGTCATCTTTGTCGTCTTGGCACTACGCTCGGCGAGTTGGGGATGCGCAGCTGCCGGTGAAAACCATGCTCCGACCTCGGTGTTGTGGGTATACTTCATGGGTGTACCATCGACAGTGCCTAGATCCGGCAAGCCCGGTGACCCATAGACGGTGATGGTGGCATGTGGCCCATCGGGCGGCCCAGTTGCTGTAGATCAAGAAGGATGAAGTCCGGCCCAGGAACAAGGAGTCGGATCCACCGACCAACTCTGGAAGTCGGATCCGGCCTGGCCTATTAGGGGTAGCCGGATCTTGTACGACATGTAGGTGAAGGCGGATCTTTGACGTACACAACAAGATAATATACCGTAGTTAGGCAACTTGTATTCCGGCTAGGACTCTCCGTGTAAACCCTAGATCCGTGCGCCTTTATAAGCCGGATCCTGGGAGCCCTAGAGGCACAACCACAACTCATTGTAACAACGTGAAAGCGCCCAGATAATTCCAGACAAGCAGCAGTAGGCCCTGTCATCGAGCAGGTGTTCCGAAGCTGGGTAAATCGCGTACCACCGTCCCGAGGACTCTCCGTCGTATGGCCCCTACTTCTTCTCCCCCTCGTGAGGATCCCTCCTCCGAGGCACCGTCGAATAGGCAACGACACTTGGTTGGCGGACGATGGCGACGTGTCGCGCCGCTACCTTCTTGAAGGCATCGTCGTTGTAGTCTGCGGTTTTCTCACTCGTGCTGCTCCGGGGGAAACCCTAGGTCCGAGTCTCCCGGATCGGACGATGGTGGTGCGCCTTGCGTCGTTCTACCTCTTGAGGCATCGTTTTTGGAGCAGCTGCTGGATGTTGGCGGATTTCGGTGGAGTGGTGTTCATCTACCACATTGTTGGCGCTGAGTCTCAGCGGCATGGTGCTGCATGGTATCGACGACAGATGCGGGATGATGTATACGTGCAGGATGGCGGAGCCATCTAGCGTCATGGTGGCATTGGCGACAGGTCTTGCAAGTTTAATGCGATGATCTCTCTTAATTATGGAGTCGAGGAAGGCGGCGGGAGCAACTCCTGTGGCGTGTGCGTTGGCGTGCGCTGAGAGTCTGCTTGACTGAATGTGATTCTCACCTGCTATTGGGCGGTTTGGGAAGGCATTTAGTTTGGATGATGTGAGTTGGTGTATTGTCACCCTCTTCATATACTAAGGTTGCTTCGAGATTGATCTTTTGTATTGTTTATTGTAAGATTTCGTGAATAATCTAATAAAAAAAGCCGTGTGCATCCTTTAAATGCAGAAGCTGGGCGATATTTCCCCAATTTCGAAAAAAAATGTACAGGCTAAGGCTACTTTTGCTGCCTTGATGCAATAAATAGAGAACATGTTTATGCTGTGTGCCCAACGGCGAGCCAAACATACTCGCTCGGCTCCAGATGATGATGTCTTTTGAGATTTAATGTTTAGCCATTAAAAGATGGGTTATGTGCCATAAAAAGTGTAGTACCATTTGAAACTTCGAATATAATCAAACGACATCAATTGTGTATATAACATAAACTGTATGTTGATAGACTAATTCTTGATCAAAGTTAAATTTAGACATACAAAAGCTACATTGTGGTGGTTTTATGCAAACTCGTCGAGCCCAGGTAGATATGACAACTAGAGGAACAAGATTTGATGTTGGGTGGAGGAAATAGATAAGACAACAATGTACTAAGGAAATAGAAACGATTCATGTGAATCAACAATGCAATATTTAGGTGCACTTCAATGCAATTTCTTTCCTTTGAGATTCTCATTAAGAACAAGTTAACTAAGATAACCGAGTTTGGCCGGGGGTTTTACTTTGCTAGGAATTGGAGTTAGGGTTTCAATAACTGACTAGTCAACTGAATGAAGACCTAAGGAAAATTTACACATTATTTGGACCAGAATGTCAGAAATCCTATTTTTTCTTGTAACTTATTAAGGTTGCGTGAAGTGGGATTTTATTTAGGCCGTCTCGTACCAAGTGGCCTGGCGACGTTCCGATTGACTGCGCTAAGAAGCTTCAGCAAGGTTGAGAAGGAGCCAGATTGGATTGCGTTCTTCAACTCTGTTCTAAGGTCTTTTGTGCAAAAAGCATGGGCTCTGATGTAATTTTTTATTTTATGGTGGGGCTTGTTGTAAAATGTACTCCACTTTTGTTCAATGAAACCTTCTAGGTTCAATGAAACCTTCTAGGCCCTTTCAGGCCTACCCTGTTCGAAGAAAACATATCATACTGGAAAAATAATTAACAAAACAAGAATCACAAACTCAAACTTTTGAATGCAAGATGAAAATTGATTTTAAAAAAGCCAAAATGGTGAGTAGCACTGGGGAGCATATATGGCCGAATCTGAAGCCATAAAAATTATCAAAATATCTAATGATCTAAAACTAGTCACGTAGATGGACACGAAGTTGTTACTGTATCACACAATAAAGTAAGATTGAGAAGTTGTCTAGAACAATGCAACTGTGGGAGGACGCAAATGTTAGTCCAGTTGCTAAACTGAGGCTTACATGATTGAAATTTCAAGATATTTTAGCCCCTAAGAAAAAAACTTGAAATGTAGTAAGAACTTTTAAGTAAAGCTCTAAGTCATGATTCAGAACAAAAATCGCGAAGAGTGGAAAGGTTTCTGGGATATTTAGCCAGTAGATTATTTAGATACAGAAACAATGTGGAGGAAGAGGAAGAGCCAGTAGGTTATTTAGCTACAGAACAGTATGTCAGTATGCATGGTGAATAATTGGTATTAGAATAAACTGTATCATATCAAGGAAATTAACTGAAATGAAAATGTCGATGAATAGGAAGTTCTATGAAGGTGTGCTCGCCTGAAGGAAAATGATTATCAAACATTTGAGGATTTGGCTAAGTAAATAAATTGTACTAAACACAGTTATGGTACCTTTGATATTTAAATTGCATATAATGCTTCTTTTACGCAAATTGCATAACATGTTGGAATATAACTGGGATACGTACTTGTTAGAAAGAGAGAAATGTTAGGCCAGTTGCTAAACTGAGGCTTAAATATAACAATTTCAAGATATTTTAGCTACTAAAAAAACGTGAAATATAACTAGAAAGTATAATGAGAAGTTTTAAGAAAAGCTCTAAGTCATGATTTAGAAGAAACATCGCGAAGAACAAAAAGGTTCATGGGATAGAATGAATGATACAAAAATAAATCGATGTGGAGGAAGAAGTAGAGCTAACGGACTATCTAGCTACATAAGAATATGCATGGTGAATAACTGGGTTTTTTTTCGAAATGGGGAGTGTAACCCCGGCTTCTGCATCATGATGATGCACACGGCCTTTTATTAAGATAGTAAAAATTTAGTCTTTACAATTTTCGCAACTCAATCATCGCCTACAGTTGATACAAGAATCAACCAGCGAAATAAATAAAACATAGTAGCACTACACATCACTGTAGCCTCCTAGTATGCCGCCAACCAGCCTGGCACAAGATATTCTGAGCGACCGTCTGGAGCCGTATGCATCCAGTATCCATGGTATCCCGCTGTCCCTCTGGCGAAAGGAAGGCCCAAAGCTGAACCCAGTAAGCCATCATATGAATAACCTGCAAATAATGAAAGGATTGTTTTTTGTTAAGGATAATATCATTTCTTGCCCTCACTGGTATTAGAATAAATTGTATCATATCAAGGAAATTGACTGAAATGAGAAAGCAGATGAATAGGAATTTCCAAGAATGTGTGCTTGCCTGAAGGACAGATATGGTCAAACATTTGAGGATTTGGCTAAGGAAGAAATGATGCTAAAGACAAGTATGGTATCTTTGATATTTAGATGCCCATAATGCTTCTTTTAGTCAAATTGCATCATGTTGTTGGAAAAATCTTTGATATTTGTTAGAGATGATAGACACCAATTTGAATGTTATGCAAAATTTAGGAAGCATAGACCAAATATTCTTATGCAAGAAATAATCAAATGGAAAATCTAGAACAACAGGTGCTCCGATCAAATATTGGCACGAGCGATTAGTTGATTAAGGTTCTTTTTGTACATAAGATGCTTATTTCTATTCTAAATAAGGTTTCTTGTAAACAAATTAACCATCATTTCCCCTGTAAAAATTGTTGTTTATTCTAAATACATTAGCACAGAAAAGGAGAAAAGAACCATGAAAATAATCTTTTGGAATATGATTGGTTTGTAGTCTATTATAAAAATATTCATTATATGGTGAAAATTGATTATATTAATATTGATCTTCATAGAAATACGGAAGGAAGGATTTTTTGCATTGGTAAATTCTTAGAGGATATATAAAATAGAGATTACATTGTTATATCTACATTTTATAGTAGATTTTCTGGTTATTAATGGATACTTATAGTCAATGTATGATAATGATGATGCACAATTGCTTGCTTGGCTTAGCTTTTTTTAGAACTTTCCATGCTTGTAGTTTGCCTATTATTACAGGTGGATATTCTAACATTATTAAAAATAAAATGGAAAAACAAAAATGTTGGCCATGGTTACTAGAGTTTTGCTTTTCTTGATATAGTTCAACAAGCTAGGTTAAGAGAGATCCCACTCATTGGGAGGCCGGAAATTCCCTAGGGAAAAATATGGAAAATCCAACTTACAAGAAAATAAATATCTAACATGATTAGGAAGGAAAATTTCCATCAATTGTTTTATGTGCTCTACAAAGAGAGTACCTCACCATACTCCTATTTTTATGGATACTAGCATTGAGCCCGTGCATTGCTATGAAAAAAACACATACCATGATCTTGATAATGTTTGGAAAAGCCTTGATGCCATGGAATAGTTAGGGTTTCAAAAATATAGTGTTGTTTCTATAAGAGCACATGTATATATGTTTTTATAACAAAAGATGCTAGTCATGCACATGATTATAATGCATTTTGTTTAGCCTATACTGTATCTATTACATGATGGGTTACCCCACGTGTGTGATGGTTCTAGTTGTCTACATTGAGAAGCTGAAAAATTATATCATAAAATACTAGTTGGAGACGCACGAAAGAAAGATCTAATAGCACAATATTGAATAGACTACTGAAACAAGAGGAAATTTTGTGGCGTCAAAGATATGGAAAACAAGACAATAAAGAGGGAGACAATAACACTAGATGGTATGTTTGTATTCCTCATAGAAGAGGGGCACTATATACTCTTTAAAAAAAGACGTCTGAAGCATACTATTATTATCTTATATATGTGAACTACATGATGTTGTCTTACCGACACGATGAGTATAAGAGGAATATGTTGTTAAATTCGCTTAGCCCACATGGAAGAAGTAAATGATGTTGCCTTCCAAAGGGAATCCCTAGGAATTTATGGGTTCCTTATATAGATTCATCAATAGTTATGGAGGATCCTCATCCTTTAAACGGGATCTGACGTTATGCTTAAGACAACTGAATATCTCTCGTTTGAATTACGTGTCATTATCCAGGTGGAAAGGATCTGCTTATAAAAAGGTCACAAAACAGTTTAACGGCATGGCTTTCCAAAATCTTGCACGAGACAAGAAGCTGTGGGAATCGACAGTGCTCGGTCTCACTCACAGCATTATCACCCTACATTTGCATAACATACGTACAGCTGTTCCACCAGACAAGGAACGCCATGAATCGGAGCGATTCACTGTCGATTCGCGTTGTTCTCTGGTCAGCCAGACCAAGTCCAAAGTCCAGGCGTACGAACAGAGAGGAACATGTCCAAAACAGTGCGGCGGCCGGCATATGGCCTTGGAAGGTCGAAAACGCTGAAGCAGATGGAGCTAGCGGAGGCCGACAGGGCTGTAAAAAGGACGGTGGAGAGAGAGACAGGGCAAGTGAACACAGTGAAACCATTCGAGCCATGTGGATTTGCATTATTCGCTGGTCAGCCAGCGAGCAGAGGTCGAGCCCAAAGTCCAAACGCGCATGTCATGCGCGCCACGGACTGCCGCGGTGACCATCCATCCCCTGGTGCAACTTTCCCGGTCTCAACTTTTCAGAGAGGGGTGGTTGGTACTTGCATATCGCTGGCGACTTTCTATATCTCGTGGACGGACGGGGGAAAGGATAGGAGGATGATGGTCCCGCGCGCACGGACTTGGACTCCATCGCCCACCACGGCACCACCTCACCACCTCACCTGCAGGCTGCAGCCGCGTCACGCCGCTACAGAGGATCAACACGTCGCCCGCCTCTGTTCCACCATTGACCCAGCCCTCGCTCGCGGCCAAACCATCTGGAGCAACACGCGCATCGCCGTCGCCTAGGCATGTTCAGCGGCTCCGACACCAACAGACCGATGGCGGGCAGGCGGGTAAATAAATTTCAGCCCGATGGTTTAACCATGGAAAAAGGGTGGACATGGCGAAAGCCGAAGAAAGGTCACGAGGAAGGATCATCACTGGGGAAACCTAAGAAGCCTCACAACCGTGTCCCCGTGAGCGTGGATGTGGTGCGGGCGCTCTATAATAACATGACTTCCATAGGGCGGCATGGCGTCCACCTCCGCGGTGGCTAGCTCCTAAACCATCGAAAGGTGCCCATGCTGCCAGTGCCGCGAAAGGGACGCGAGCGGCGCTAGGAGATCGCTCGCCACCGGTCACTTTTGCCTCCGGATCTCCTCACGGACCTAGCGTACAACAACAACTCGCCGGTATCAGACACATTCGGCAATCTTGAGTGGGAGCCTCGCCGTCGATCGGGGTTCCTCATCGACAACGAGTTCAACTACGACGCTCCCCGGCAAGCAGAAGTGAAGGTGGTGGAGGAGGAGAAGGCGGCCAAGTACGGTGGCCATGCCCTGGGCAAGGAGAAACCTGACAACACCGACGATTTCACCGCCTACCTCGCCTACTTCGCAGAGAAGGCCAAGGAAAGAGGGCATAGAGGACCAAATCCTTGTAATGTTGGAAGGCATGGGTAAGGAGGCCTCACAGGAGCCGCCACCACGCAAGCCTCCTTGTTATGCCGCGACGCTCATGTCATATGGGCTGTTTGAGTAGGAGGCCTCACGCGCACCACCCCCACCCGCGCCACGGTGGCCGTAAGAGTAGTGTCATGAGCCTGCCTCGCCCTCTCCTCCTCTTCCTACGGCATATCCTCTGCCGTCATGGGTGCCCAACTAGCCCAGGAGCTCCTCCTCCGCCATCATCGCTGGTGTACCGTCTGCTAGCGTCGGCACCCAAGTGGGTGTGGGAGCTACCGATGATCATGGACCACACGCAGGATGATGACGACGAGTGGTAGAGTAGGCCTAGGTTTTGGCCAATTAATTTTAATGTTTTTTTCTTTTTATCTATGTAAATTATGCTTTCTATCAATAAAAATTACAAAAATAATATTTACGTTGTGCCGCTGGGCAGCCTCCCGATCTAAATGGACAAGAAAGGTGGTGCAACCGATTATCCACAGCTCGGTCGCTAGGGATGCTCTTGCTGGCTATGGTTTAAACGATATCACAATATCAGGCGCTGACACAAGGTTTAAATTAATAGTCACCACGGAGGGAAGCTGTGTCCGCCGCCGTGGTCCTCGATCGGTCGATCGGTCGGTCGGCCGGCTCGTGAAAGGGGAGTGCTTGCCTTCAACGACTCAACATGCCGCCAAGTCCTCTCCGCAGATGGTAATTTGACCTGGCAGCCGGCAGGAATTCATGGCGCCGGCCGCGACCTGGACTCCTTCCAGTGCGCTGCGAATGGGCAGACCGCTTGATCTGACGAGGCTCGGGCTGTGGCTACTGCATTCTGCAGAATTTCTACTTCAGTTCACAAGCATAGTTATCGGTTTTGTCGCCCCTTGTTGGTTAATTTGCGCGGGTACGATAACAAGGAGCATAGCAGCAAAGCGTTAATTTGCAGAAAACCATGTGTCCGTTTAACAAGTCTTGCATGTAAATATTTAACAGAAAAACATCATGGTGGAGTAAGCGACCAAAGGAACTTGTCTGGTTCATTTGTCCACAAAACCAACATTTGTCTCTCGACTAAAAATAGCGACGCCACCAAATCTTGAGCAGATAGAACCTTCGAAATTCAATATTCAAAGGATTAGGTAATGGCACATCATAAACCATAACACTTTTTCGGTGTATAACAATATTAAAAGGGGCCGGTAAGTAGAGGTGCATCCCCTTACCATGTGTCTTTCCAAAACCGAGTGTGTCGAGGGTACTCCTCGGCAATGCCCTCCGATTGGGGCTTAGGGTTGACGGAATCCTGCAAGCTGACACGAGACATCGGTTCACAGACAAGCGGGGAGAGCGATTTATCCAGGTTCGAGGCCCTCGATGAGATAAAACCCTTACGTCCTGCCTGTCTGTTCTTGATTATGAAGATATTGAGTTACAATGGGGTGCCGAATAATTCGGCTGAGATCTCGTCGAGAGGCTAAGTGTTATGATGACCTAGCTCTAGAATTTTTGGTGGCCTAGATTGCTAAGATTGATTGTCCCCCTCGGCAGCCCCTCTCCTGGCCTTTATATAGGAGGCCAAGTCTCAAAAGGTCTAACCGAGTACGACTAGGTTTACAGTAGCTTTAGATCTAATCTTTTCCTTGTTCGGCCGCCTCGTTATCTTGCCCGCTAAGGAATCTTCTGGTACGCCATCCAAGTAGCCCATCTTGCCTCCAAGTGCCTTCATGGGCCTCCAACTAGACAATACGGGATAGGGCAATGTCGGTTACCCGAACAATAATGCCCACGTCAGTAGCCCCCGAGTGTCCAGCCGAACATAGTTCGGGTGGAGACTTAAAGCATGTCTCCTTCTGATGTTCTTTCTCCTTGATCGTCCTTGTTCATCTTGAATCAGCATCATCCTTCTTCGTCGGGTGCGCGTCAGCGCTCCCGATGGGAGAGCCCCCGAGTCTAGGTACGGATGCTTGCAATCCGTGCATAGACTCAAGTTGTACCACTCGAACATTTTACTCTGCCGAAGTTTTTCTGCAAGTCTTCATCGGTCATCCGATATATTTTCCGCATGCAAGGGATGATAAGTAACGTGCCCAACTTTTGTTGGTTAACTGCCGATGGCAAAACAACGTTTCCCTACACAGAATCAAGTCCCCGGGCATGATCCCGGAGTGCAAAAAAATTCTGTCGGGTGCGCGTTCGGCGCTCCCGATGGGAGTAGCCCCCGAGTCTAGGTACGGATGCTTGCAATCCGTGCGTAGACTCAGGCTGAGCAACCACCTTTCTCTTCATTTTTTCCTCGAGTCCTTGATTTATCGGGTGCGCGTCAGCGCTCCCGATGGGAGTAGCCCCCGAGTCTAAGTGCAGATGCTTCACAGTCTGTGCTTAGACTCAAGTTCACCATCCGATAACTTTTTATTCCTTCGAGTGCTTCAAGCATTCTTCATGACGTCATTGATTACGTTTTACTGACGTCTTGATTTTGACTGACAAGACGCGACTCGCCGGGCCCATTCTCTCCCTGTCTGGTCCTATTTTCAAGCAATTTCCGCCCTTCTCGCACAGTTACCAAGGCGTCTCCTCGATTCCCGCAACCATCAATCGGAAAAAAGGTCCACTTGATAAACTGGCATAAACGGCACGTGCCCACGCAGTTCTTCTCCTCTTAAGATCTTCAAGGGACGAAAAATCCCTAATCTTCTCCCACATCTGCTTTTGTCTTTCTTCTTCTTCCTTCCGTAACTGCTGCGCCGCCACCACTGCTTCTTCAATCTTCTCCAGATCTCACAATGGTGAAGAAGAAGGGCCTTACTGCCGCCGGCAGCTCCACGACCGGTGGCGCCGCTGCCAAATCTTCCTCCACTCTTCCAAAGAAGAATTCTTCAAACGTTCCTCCCCCAGCTCCGGCGCCGCCAGCGCCGCCAGGCCCAATAGCCAAGCCAGGAGATTGGCTGGCGTCCTCCATCACGAAATGTGATGAGAAGAGGGCCCGAAGCCTTGGATTAGTCTCCCCCGATGAGGGGAACGTGATACTTCCAGGTGCGATTTCTCGGCCCAATCCTCCTGCTGGTTTTACCGTGGTGTTCCTATCATTCCTATATTGGGGTCTTTCGCTTCCTGCCCATGAGTTCCTTCTTCGCCTTCTACGGACTTATGAAATCCAACTATGGCAACACACTCCCAACTCGATCATTCACGTTGCTGTGTTTATCACCCTCTGCGAGGCATTTTTGGGCACTGAGCCTCATTTCGGGTTGTGGAAGAAGATCTTCTATGTTAAGAGGTACAACAGTAGCAACGGATCCTTCGTTATTGGAGGCGTGGGGTTTGTGGCCCGCTCGGAGGTTAACTATTTCAGTTTCCCAATGAGAGAATCTGTGCAAGGATGGAGACTGAAATGGTTTTATGTCAAAGATTCTTTGACAACCGAGTCCTAGCTTCCTTGCTTTGCCGACGTTCTTGAGGCTAAGCTGAAAGATTCCTGGAAGAACATTCTTTCACCCGACGAAAGGGCAGCAGCCGACGAATTATTCGCCAAGTTCCTTCGAATCAAAGAGGCCGATGGTCAAACCATGATCGGTACAGAGGTAGCAGCGGTGTTCCTGAAACGTCGGGTCCAACCAGTCATGGCAAGAGTTCGTCCAATGTGGTTGTATACGGGTCCAAAAGATGAGACCAGGATCAATGTTGCTGAACTGTCGGAAAAGGAATTGCTAGATGAAGTCTGTCGCCTTACTCTCTTTAGTCAAGAAGACTCAATTCCATTGATATCTTCCTACACTCCTCTCGATGCTGATCATCCACTATCAGAGGTAATTTTTCCTCCTTATACTTTTACTACGCTGCTCCTTCTCAATCGACATAATTTCCGCTGTTCTCACTTGCTCCTTTCTTCGGCAGATCCCCATAGTTTCAAGCGACTTACATGATTCGCCAAATGATACTTCTGAGGGAAGAGGCTCCTCAATCCCTGTTGATTTTCTCACTGTCGGGCCCACAAGCCCAGAGAGTGAACATAATGACTCGATAGATTCAGAAGCTGCCCACATCGATCTTCCTTCCTCAGCCGACAACGCTCGCAACACAGAGGGATCAATGCGTGATGATGACGCTGATCGTGATACCTTTGTTAATGCAGCTGTGGAGGAGACCAGGGCTTCGCCCGTGAAGAGATCGACCGGCGGCTTTGCCGATGAAGACGATCTCTTCGATATGTAAGCACCTTCTTCCCTGAAGTCATATTTCGCCTTTTTATTTCTTGCATTCCTTTCATAATTTCTGGTCAATCATCTTCTTTCACAGTGACGAAGGTCTTGTCGAGCCACCGGCTAAGAAGGCCAAATCCGGAGCTGCTCCACCGGTCGTTGCTGCTTCCGAAGCGTCGGTTCGTAAAGCAGCCCCCGCAGCCCAGGTATCGACAGCTTCCTCCCTTTCCAAAGGGAAAGATGCTCCTTCAAGTGCTGCCGCCAGGACTCCTCCTTCTGTAAGTCTTTTTCGATTACAACACGAACTTTTCTGATGCGTATCTGGCTTAATGATTCTTCATCGAATATCCTCTTCCCTTTAGGACCTGCGAGGAGTTATCTCCTCTTTGGAGGCCTTTGCTTCCCAATACACTTCGCTGGAGGCAGAGAAGGTTCGGCTGCAGAAGGAAGTTGAATCTTCCTCCTCGAAGTTGGACGGTGCAGTCAAGATAGCTGCCGAGGCCCGCTAGGAAGTCGACTCCCTGAAGGAGGAACTGGGCAAGCTGAGGGAGAAGCTGAGAGAAGAGGAGGCAATCAGGCTGGCTGCCGAAGCTCGGGCGGCTGAGAAGGATGAACTCCTTCGTCAGTCTTCTTTAGCTTTACTTGGTAATCTCCTTTGTATACCTCTGTTTGATTATCGCACTTATGGGCTCGATCCTTTGTCAACGATCTTTTTCATTTCATTTTCTTGCAGAAGCTGCCAACATCCCCGCCAATGCCTTGGACAAAGTTCCAAACAATTCTCCGGCAAATGGTGTGTCGATGACTATCGCCTCCCACCAGCTTACGCGGGAGCTTCTTGAAAAGGGAAAAGGTGCCTTGGCGCGGATGCACTCGATGATCTTCCCCAAGATCAATCAAAACAGAACTCTGGGGCAGCTGATCGACGCCTTCGCGGTTGACACCAAGGAGGTTATCGAGGTATTCAAACGCACTTCGCGTACCTATGGTGCCCTCCTTGCCTTCCAACTTATGATGGGTCACGGCTTTAAGGCTGACATTAAAGAAATGTCTAAGGAGCTGCCGAAAGAACAGGATGGCCAACTTGTTGATTTAAGCATCTTCAAGATATCGGCTCTTAAATGTGCACGCCAGCTCCTCGAGCTGGTGTCATCAAAGAAGACGTCAGCCGCCCTAGTTTATCGACTCAAACCCAAGCCATTTAATTTTTGTAGCGAGCTTTTCTTTGAACTGGTGTGAAACAATGTCCTGCCGGACAACTTCTGTTTGTAATAAACTTTTGTGCTAGCAATATTGCTAGCACACTCTTTGTTATGATACTTCTGCTTGTATTCTCCCGATGGGAGTACCTTCTGACGTTGAAGCGAATCGATCTGTCATGCCTTTGACGTCTTTCCTTGCAGGTGTTCCCAGTGCCTTCATTTGTTGATAATTCCTCGGGTGCTCTTTCTGAAGATGACCGAGTGCAACGTATGAAGGATCGAATCACACAGTTGGAAAAAGACCTGCGCAGCACCTACGCCTTGGCCGCCATTATCAAGAAAAAGGGCGAAATTGCAGCCGACGTAGAGCGCTACGCTCTTACCAAACTGCACAAGGCCACCGAAAGTTTAAACTGTAAGTTCCCTTGTCTTTGATTTCATTATTCTTTTGTTGAAAATGCATTGCCTGATCTTCCATTGATTTCTTTGCCAGTCATAGCTTTGAACCGTGCGGAAGAGAACAAGCGGATTCACGAGCGTGTGCACGCATTAACCCAGCTATCGTCAGCCGACGAAATTTTCTGGAGGGAGCACTCGAAAGCTTCGGCTGTTGCTCAATTCCAAGATCGGGTCGAGCAAGTCCACCACTTCTTCGACAAGTGTTACAAAGGGCTGAGAGTTATATGGAAGACAATGTTTCCTTTGAACTCAGTTTCTCCCACCTTGTTGACGTTAATGTCAGAATTCAGCAATGCCAAGAAGGTCAAGAACCTGGTACGTGCCCAGGTGTTTGCGGGATCTAGGTTTACGCTTGCCCTCGTCCTTGCATGGTATCCCTCAGCGAATTTGCTGTCTATCGCCAACGCAACCGGTGATTTGGAGACACTGTATCCGAAGGTTGTACTGCCGTCCAATGTAATTGTCGATAGGTTAGAAAAGGACTCAAAGGTACCTGAAGAGAAAGACATTCTGCAAGGGTGATTCAGGGTTAAGTTTGTTTTTGTAAATGGGTATTTTGGCTACTTCATTGCTGGCGAGTAGTTGACGTGGGAGTTAGAAATCTTTGTGGTGTAACTTTTCTTCAGGTCCCCGGCAACGGCGCCAGAAATTTGCTTGATGCGTGTAGTTGACACGTCCGTTGGGAACCCCAAGAGGAAGGTGTGATGCGCACAGCAGCAAGTTTCCCTCAGTAAGAAACCAAGGTTTAATCGAACCAGTATGAGTCAAGAAGCACGTTGAAGGTTGATGGCGGAGGAGTGTAGTGCGGCGCAACACCAGGGATTCCGGCGCCAACGTGGAACCTGCACAACACAATCACAGAACTTTGCCCCAACGTAACAGTGAGGTTGTCAATCTCACCGGCTTGCTGTAAACAAAGGATTAGATGTATAGTGTGGATGATGATGTTTGTTTGCGAAGAACAGTAAAGAACAATTGCAGCAGATTGTATTTCAGATGTAAAGAATAGGACCGGGGTCCACAGTTCACTAGTGGTGTCTCTCCCATAAGATAGCAGATGTTGGGTGAACAAATTACAGTTGGGCAATTGACAAATAAAGAAGGCATAACAATGCACATACATATATCATGATGAGTACTATGAGATTTAATCGGGGCATTACGACAAAGTACATAGACCGCTATCCAAAGCATGCATCTATGCCTAAAAAGTCCACCTTCGAGTTATCATCCGAACCCCCTCCGATATTAAGTTGTAAACAACAGACAACTGCATTAAGTATGGTGCGTAATGTAATCAACACAAATATCCTTAGACAAAGCATCGATGTTTTATCCCTAGTGGAAACAACACATCCACAACCTTAGAACTTTCTGTCACTGTCCCAGATTTAATGGACGCATGAACCCACTATCGAGCATAAATACTCCCTCTTGGAGTCACAAGTATCAACTTGGCCAGAGCCTCTACTAGCAACGGAGAGCATGCAAGAACATAAATAACATATATGATAGATTGATAATCAACTTCACATAGTATTCAATATTCATCGGATCCCAACAAACACAGCATGTAGGATTACAAATAGATGATCTTGATCATGATAGGCAGCTCACAAGATCTAACATGATAGCACAATAAGGAGAAGACGACCATCTAGCTACTGCTATGGACCCATAGTCCAGGGGTGAACTACTCACACATCGATCCGGAGGCGATCATGGCGATGAAGAGACCTCCGGGAGATGATTCCCCTCTCCGGCAGGGTGCCGGAGGCGATCTCCTCGAATCCCCCGAGATGGGATTGGCGGCGGCGGCGTCTCTAGAAGGTTTTCCATATCGTGGCTCTCGCATGCGGGGGTTTCGCGACGAAGACCTTAAGTAGGCGGAAGGGCGGGTCGGGAGGCGCCACGGGGCCCCACACAACAGGGCCGCGTGGGCCCCTTGCTGGCCGCGCCGCCCTATTGTGGCGGCGCCTCGTGGCCCCACTTCGTCTCTCCTCGGACTTCTGGAAGCTTCGTGCAAAAATAGGACCACCGGGCGTTGATTTCGTCCAATTTCGAGAATATTTCCTTACTAGGATTTCTGAAACCAAAAACAGCAGAAAACAACGAATCGGCTCTTCGGCATCTCGTCAATAGGTTAGTGCCGGAAAATGCATAATAATGACATATAATGTGTATAAAACATGTGAGTATCATCATAAAAGTAGCATGGAACATAAGAAATTATAGATACGTTTGGGACGTATCAAGCATCCCCAAGCTTAGTTCCTACTCGCCCTCGAGTAGGTAAACGATAACAAAGATAATTTCTGAAGTGACATGCTATCATAATCTTGATCATACTATTGTAAAGCATATGAAATGAATGCAGCGATTCGAAGCAATGATGAAGATAATGAGTAAACAAATGAATCATATAGCAAAGACTTTTCATGAATAATACTTTCAAGACAAACATCAATAAGACTTGCATAAGAGTTACTCATAAAGCAATAAATTCAAAGTAAAAGCATTGAAGCAACACAAAGGAAAATATAAGTTTCAGCAGTTGCTTTCAACTTCAACATATATATCTCATGGATAATTGTTAACACAAAGTAATATAACAAGTGCAATAAGTAAACATGTAAGAATCAATGCACACAGTTGGTACAAGTGTTTGCTTCTGGGATAGAAAGAATATGAAAACTGACTCAACAATAAAGTAAAAGATAGGCCCTTCGCAGAGGGAAGCATTGATTACTATATTTGTGCTAGAGCTTTTCATTTTGAAAACAAGAAACAATTTTTTCAACGGTAGTAATAAAGCATATGTGTTATGTATAAGACATCTTATAAGTTGCAAGCCTCATGCATAGTATACCAATAGTGCTCTCACCTTGTCCTAATTAGCTTGGATTAACACGGATTATCATTGCATGGCATATGTTTCAACCAAGTGTCACAAAGAGGTACCTCTATGCCGCCTGTACAAAGGTCTAAGGAGAAAGCTCGCATTGGATTTCTCGCTTTTGATTATTCTGAGCTTAGACATCCATACCGGGACAACATAGACAACAGATAATGGACTCCTCTTTAATGCATAAGCATTCAACAACAATTAAAATTCTCATAAGAGATTGAGGATTGGTTGTCCAAACTAAAACTTCCACCATGAATCATGGCTTTAGTTAGCGGCCCAATGTTCTTCTCTAACAGTATGCATACTCAAACCATTTGATCATGAAAATCGCTCTTACTTCAGACAAGACGAACACGCATAGCAACTCACATGATATTCAACAAAGGTAAAGTTGATGGCGTCCACAGAAACATGGTTACCGCTCAACAAGCAACTTATTAAGAAATAAAACACATAAGTACATATTCTTCACCACAATAGTTTTTAAGCTATTTGTCCCATGAGCTATATATTGCAAAGATAAAAAATAGAAGTTTTAAAGGTAGCACTCAAGTAATTTACTTTGGAATGGCGGAGAAATACCATGTAGTAGGTAGGTATGGTGGACACAAATGGCATGGTTATTGGCTCAAGGATTTGGATGCACGAGAATATTCCTCTCAATACAAGGCTAGGCTAGCAATGTTGTTTGAAGCAAACTCAAGTATAAAAGGTGCAGCAAAGCTCACATATGAACATATTATAGCTATTATAAGACTTTACATTGTCTCCTTGTTGTTCAAACACCTCAACCAGAAAATATCTAGACTCTAGAGATCAATCATGCAAACCAAATTTTAACAAGCTCTATGTAGTTATTCATTAATGAGTACAAGGTACATGATGCAAGAGCTCAAACAAGATCTATATGAGCACAACAATTGCCAAGTATCACATTATTCAAGACATTAAACCATTTACCACATGCGGCATTTTCCGTTTCCAACCATATAGCAATGAATGAAGTAGTTCAAATTTCGCAATGAACATTAAAGATGAAGCTAAGAACACATGTGTTCATACGAAACAGCGGAGCGTGTCTCTCTCCCAAACAAAGAATGCTAGGATCCGATTTATTCAAACAACAACAAAAACAAAAACAAACAGACGCTCCAAGTAAAGCACATAAGATGTGACGGAATAAAAATATAGTTTCACTAGAGGAACCCGATAAGTTGTCGATGAAGAAGGGATGCCTTGGGCATCCCCAAGCTTAGACGCTTGAGTCTTCTTAAAATATGCAGGGATGAACCACGGGGGCATCCCCAAGCTTTGACTTTTCACTCTTCTTGATCATATTGTATCATCCTCCTCTCTTGACCCTTGAAAACTTCCTCCACACCAAACTCGAAACAAACTCATTAGAGGGTCAGTGCATAATTCATATATTCAGAGGTGACATAATCATTCTTAACACTTCTGGACATTGCACAAAGCTACCGAAAGTTAATGGAACAAAGAAATCCATCAAACATAGCAAAACAGGCAATGTGAAATAAAAGGGAGAATCTGTCAAAACAGAACAGTTCGTAAATACGAATTTTAAAGTGGCACCATACTTGCTCAGATGAAAATGCCCAAATTTAATGAAAGTTGCGTACATATCTGAGGATCACGCACGTAAATTGGCAGATTTTTTTGATTTTTCTACAGGGACTACTGCTCAAATTCGTGACAGCAAGAAATCTGTTCCTGCGCAGTAATCCAAATCTAGTATTGGCTTTACTATCAAAGACTTTACTTGGCACAAAAATGCAATAAAATAAAGATAATGAGAGGTTCCTACAGTAGTAAAAAACTTCCAAGACTCAAATATAAAATAAAGTGCAGAAGTAAAATAATGGGTTGTCTCCCATAAGCGCTTTTCTTTAACGCCTTTCAGCTAGGCGCAGAAAGTGTGTATCAAGTAATATCGAGAGATGAAGCATCAACATAGGTGTTGGGAGTTTTCTCAACTATGCATTTTATCTTATCTATGTGAGTTTCAGAGGCTCCCTTTTCATTATTCTTAGGTTTGCTATCCTCGTCAAACAAATTTTCAGGGACAAGCCAACCATAGTTATTTTCTAGAGCGTCATTCATTCCAAGGAGCTTACAAGGTATTGTTGTCTTAATCTCCCCACCATCATTAATATTATTATTGTACCTTAATCTCTCCATGTCCATCCGTTCAAGGATACTAACAAAATTGGTATAAGAGCCAAGCATCTTATATTTAATAAAGACCTTTCTAGCCTATCTTGCTACCCCACCAAATTCTTTAAGAAGGGTTTCCAAAACAAAATCTTTCTTTTCTCCCTCTTCCATATCACCGAGTGTAAGAAACATGTTTTGGATTATAGGATTGAGATTAACAAATTTAGTTTCCAACATGTGAACTAAAGAAGCAGCAGCAATTTCATAAGTAGGAGCAAGTTCTACCAAGTGTCTATCTTCAAAATCTTCAGCGGTACTAACATGGGTGAAAAATTCTTCTATATTATCTCTCCCAATTATAGACCCTCGTCCTACAGGTATGTCTTTCAGAGTGAACTTAGGAGGAAACATGGTGAAATAAACTAAAGGTAAATAAATTAAATGCAAGTAACTATTTTTTGTGTGTTTTTGATATAGAGAACAAGACAGTAAATAAAGTAAAACCAGCAACTAATTTTTTTGTGTTTTTGATATAAGAAGCAAACAAAGCAGTAAATAAAGTAAAACAAAGTAAGACAAAAACAAAGTAAAGAGATTGGATGTGGAAGACTCCCCTTGCAGCGTGTCTTGATCTCCCCGGCAACAGCGCCAGAAATTTGTTGCTGGCGAGTAGTTGACGTGGGAGTTAGAAATCTTTGTGGTGTAACTTTTCTTCAGGTCCCCGGCAACGGCGCCAGAAATTTGCTTGATGCGTGTAGTTGACACGTTCGTTGGGAACCCCAAGAGGAAGGTGTGATGCGCACAGCAGCAAGTTTCCCTCAGTAAGAAACCAAGGTTTAATCGAACCAGTAGGAGTGAAGAAGCACGTTGAAGGTTGATGGCGGAGGAGTGTAGTGCGGCGCAACACCAGGGATTCCGGCGCCAACGTGGAACCTGCACAACACAATCACAGAACTTTGCCCCAACTTAACAGTGAGGTTGTCAATCTCACCGGCTTGCTGTAAACAAAGGATTAGATGTATAGTGTGGATGATGATGTTTGTTTGCGAAGAACGGTAAAGAATAATTGCAGCAGATTGTATTTCAGATGTAAAGAATAGGACCGGGGTCCATAGTTCACTAGTGGTGTCTCTCCCATAAGATAGCAGATGTTGGGTGAACAAATTACAGTTGGGCAATTGACAAATAAAGAAGGCATAACAATGCACATACATATATCATGATGAGTACTATGAGATTTAATCGGGGCATTACGACAAAGTACATAGACCGCTATCCAGACATGCATCTATGCCTAAAAAGTCCACCTTCAGGTTATCATCCGAACCCCTTCCAGTATTAAGTTGTAAACAACAGACAATTGAATTAAGTATGGTGCGTAATGTAATCAACACAAATATCCTTAGACAAAGCATCGATGTTTTATCCCTAGTGGCAACAGCACATCCACAACCTTAGAACTTTCTGTCATTGTCCCAGATTTAATGGAGGCATGAACCCACTATCGAGCATAAATACTCCCTCTTGGAGTCACAAGTATCAACTTGGCCAGAGCCTCTACTAGCAACGGAGAGCATGCAAGAACATAAATAACATATATGATAGATTGATAATCAACTTGACATAGTATTCAATATTCATCGGATCCCAACAAACACAACATGTAGGATTACAAATAGATGATCTTGATCATGATAGGCAGCTCACAATATCTAACATGATAGCACAATGAGGAGAAGACGGCCATCTAGCTACTGCTATGGACCCATAGTCCAGGGGTGAACTACTCACACATCGATCCGGAGGCGATCATGGCGATGAAGAGACCTCCGGGAGATGATTCCCCTCTCCTGCAGGGTGCCGGAGGCGATCTCCTGAATCCCCGAGATGGGATTGGCGGCGGCGGCGTCTCTGGAAGGTTTTCCGTATCGTGGCTCTCGGTACTGGAGGTTTCGCGACGAAGACCTTAAGTAGGCGGAAGGGCAGGTCAGGAGGCGCCACGGGGGCCCCACACAACATGGCCGCGCGGGCCCCTTGCTGGCTGCGCCGCCCTATTGTGGCGGCGCCTCGTGGCCCCACTTCGTCTCTCCCTCGGACTTCTGGAAGCTTCGTGCAAAAATAGGACCCTGGGCGTTGATTTCGTCCAATTCCGAGAATATTTCCTTACTAGGATTTCTGAAACCAAAAACAGCAGAAAACAACAACTAGCTCTTCGGCATCTCGTCAATAGGTTATTGCCGGAAAATGCATAATAATGACATATAATGTGTATAAAATATGTGAGTATCATCATAAAAGTAGCATGGAACATAAGAAATTATAGATACGTTTGGGACGTATCATTCATCCAGGTGTTTGGATTGTGTTAGCCGAGGTAGATACATGTATATGTATTTTTACCATGTTGGTGCCGTTGGCAAATTTTGAAGGAGCAAATCTTAATTGCTTGTTTAAGTGTATGTGTATTCGTTGGTCAGCAAATCATTTGAGTGATCAGCTCGTGTTGCGGATTTTGCTAAGCCCGTTGTATGCGCAACTTTGCTTTCAACCGATGTATGCTTCGACAGTCACTCCCGAATATTTCGGGTGCAGTGAATCTGTCAACGAGCCCGTTGTTCTTTGATATTTCCATAAGTAAAATATCGAACGTGGGTTGTGTTTATGTGTATTTCCAAACTCTTGCTATTTTCGGCACTCGTAGAGGCATCTATAGCAAAGGGAAAGGTTGGTGTCCTTGTTTATTTTGCATCCTTTTAGCACTCGTAGAGGCTTTTTCGGAGCATGGTCGTTTGCCGCATATTACACCGTTGCTCACCGAAAGACGTAGGCAAGGTTTACGATGGTGCGGTTTAGATGCTCCGAATCACTGCAATGCTTATCAAGGGATTAATTTCTCATTAACGAAGTAAACATGAGGCTAGAAGGCAAAAAATGAGGAGCCCTGCTGAAAGTAAAGGGAAAAACTAAACGCTAATAGATTGCTTAAGCAATGAAGGGGTTCTTCTCATCTTCTGGCTTGGTCACCATGTTAGTGGTTACTGAAGCGTTGTTGATTTCACCAGGAGCCTGGACGATGGTTGCTAGTGTCTTGCCGTCTCCTAAGTCTTCTGCGCTGTCAGCTGCCGAAGCTTTCTCTGTCGAAGCTTTATCTGCAGAAGTTTGTGCTACCGAAGCTTCAAGGGCGAGGTCGGCTGGCTTCTTCTTTGCTCCTCTGACGCGTTCTTCTTCCTTAGTGTCGCGTGATGATGACTTCGAAGGAATGTCAATAAGTTCCTGCCGCAGTCCAAACTTTGCAGCAATCCTCTGAAAGTCTCGACCACAATTGTCCGAGCGTGAGAAACTTCCATAGACTGTAATGTTAGTCCCATTGCTCCCAGGCATTTTCAGCTTGATATATGCGTAATGCGGTACAACCATGAACTCGGCATAAGCTGGCCTCCCGAGTATGGCGTGATACTGCGATTCCCAGTTCACAACTTCAAACTCAATCTTTTCCTTCCTGAAGTTGTCGGATTTGCCAAAGACGATGTTCAGGTAAACTTTGCCAAGAGAGTACGCTGGTGAAGTAGGGAGAATCCCATGAAAGCGGGTGTCCGATTCTTCTAGCATTCTCATGGTGATCCCCATACTCTTGATCGTGTCGCGAAATATCAGGTTTAGCCCGCTTCCACCATCAATGAAGACTTTGCTCATCTTGAATCCCCCGACCTGCGCCTCGACTACTAAGGCCGCGTGTCCTGGTTTCGGTATGGTCATCGGGTGGTCTGCTCGGCTGAATGTAATATTCTGAGACGACCACTCGATATATTCAGGGATGTTCGCCATGATGCTTTCTGCCAGGTTGATTTCTCGGGTGAGCTACTTCATTTCTTTTCTTGAAACTCCTGTCCTGTGGATCATACTCATCTGCCCACGTGGCGGTGGGAATGCCTCGTTGGGTTGGTGAGGTTGAGCCTGCTGGACCTGATGCTGTGGTGGAGGTGGTGGTGGTGGTGGTAGCGGTTGATGTCCTCCCTGCTGGATGAGTTTGTGCATGTCAATGAACTGCCGACAGTCCCTGAGCAAATGGCTTGACTTTGTTTTGCCGTCCTTAGAATCGGTATACGAGTGCAAGTAACAGGGATCTTTGATCTGCTCAGCGTAGGGCAGTTCGGGAGTCCTCTGCTGCCGTGGTTTATAATTACCACGGTTCCCAGAGTTGTTCTGATTGCCGTCCTGTCGATCGTCTCTTCTATCGTCATATCGGTCGTCCTGCCGATCGGAGTATCCTGCAGCCACCAGGTTGTTGTCGTCATAGCTGCGGTTCTTCCTTCTCTTGTGACGATCCATTCGACCACCCGAATCGTGCTTCGGCTGGTCGTCGTCCTCGTCGTCACTGCGCCGTCGCGGCTTTCGCACGTTGTCCTCGCCATCAGCCCAGCTGTTGGCGATTTCCATTAACTTGGTTATGGTTTTTGGCTTTTTGCGTCCGAGTTCTTTTATGTAACTTTCACGTCGGATGCCATCGCTGAAGGCGTCGATTGCTCTGTCGACAGATACATCTTCGGCAGCGTTGAGGAGTTTGGTGAATCTCCCGATGTATGCGCGCATTGATTCCTTTTGCTTTTGCTGGCAATGCTATAACTCTTCGATCCCGACGGGCCTTTTGTACGTTGCTTGGAAATTGGCAACGAAAGCGTCTACTAGGTCGTCCCATGATTTTATGGAACCCTTCGGCAGACCCCTTAACCAGGCTCGCGCTGAATCCTTTAGGTAAAGCTGCAAGCACTGCATTACTGCTATCTGGTTCCCCTTATGCAGAATCACAGTCTGCAGATAGTCTTCTATCCAGGACCTTGGCTCCTGCTGCCCATCGTATTTGGCAGCGTCAGTAGGGGTGGGTTTGAACTTCCTAGGTGGCATCGCCTCACGGATTTTGTAACTTAAACAATCGGCTCCCCTGAGTTCGCCGTCGTTCTCCTGACTCTCATCCGAAGAATCACTGTCATACTCCTCCCTGGCGGCGCGTCGTCGCCTTGCTTTGTCGATCCTGCTCTGAGTGATTTCGTCCCGAGCATCTCTCGCATGATGCTTTGAGCCACTAGCCTGCAACGTGGCCTTTTCCTTCCGCGGAACTAGATTATCTCCCAATATTGCGAGACTTTCTAGGGCACCTCGGTGGGCTTGAGCCATAGAACCTTCAGGGCGCTGATTGATGAGGTATGCAGCGAGGTTGGCGGTTGCTCCTGCGACGGTTTTCGACCGTGGCATGCCCGCGGTGTCCGTGGTCATAAAGGACTTGGTTAGGTTCGATGTTATTTCTCTAGCATCGTCTTCCGATAGCCTAGACAGTCTTGATCGATGCTTGCCTGCCCCTTGAGTACTTTGAGAGGTGCTTCCTTGCGAGCCTCTTCGTCGTTCGCTGGATCGGGGTGCCGCAGATAGGCGTCTCTCGAGGGTGGTTTGTTCCTTGAATAATCGTTCCCGGTTTTTCTCCAAAATAGAGCGGTAAGCATTGAGGGTGCCAACCGTGGTTCCTGCCGGGAGCGATGTGTTGTTAAGCATGGCTGCTTTGGCTGCTGCCCACTCCTCCTCTGCGATGGTGTGGTCGCTGTTGTTGTTGCTGGCGCTGTTCTCAAAACTAGCTCGCCTGCTGGAACGGGGGGTGCGATCTCCGTCTCCCCTGTTAGCAACGTAAACTTGATGGTTGATACGTCTCCGACGTATCGATAATTTCTTATGTTCTATGCCATATTATTGATGATACCCACATGTTTTATGCACACTTTATGTCATATTCGTGCATTTTCTGGAACTAACCTATTAACAAGATGCCGAAGTGCCAGTTCCTGTTTTCTGCTGTTTTTGGTTTCGGAAATCCTAGTAACGAAATATTCTCGGAATTGGACGAAACAAAGACCCGGGGGCCTATTTCGCCACGAACCTTCCGGAAGACCGAAGAGCATACGAAGTGGGGCCACGAGGTGGCCAAACCACAAGGCGGCGCGGCCAAGGGGGCCCGCGCCGCCCTGTGGTGTGGGCCCCTCGTCGGCCCCCGACTCGCCCTTCCGCCTACTTAAAGCCTCCGTCGCGAAACCCCCGAGGCGAAAAATCACGATACGGAAAACCTTGCGAGACGCCGCCGCCGCCGATCCCATCTCGGGGGATTCCGGAGATCTCCTCCGGCACCCTGCCGGAGAGGGGATTCATCTCCCGGAGGACTCTACACCGCCATGGTCGCCTCCGGAGTGATGAGTGAGTAGTTCACCCCTGGACTATGGGTCCATAGCGGTAGCTAGATGGTTGTCTTCTCCTCATTGTGCTTCATTGTTGGATCTTGTGAGCTGCCTAACATGATCAAGATCATCTATCCGTAATACTCTATGTTGTGTTTGTCGGGATCCGATAGATAGAGAATACCATGTTATGTTAATTATCAAGTTATTACATATGTGTTGTTTATGATCTTGCATGCTCTCCGTTACTAGTAGAGGCTGCGGCCAAGTTTTTTGCTTTTAACTCCAAGAGGGAGTATTTATGCTCGATAGTGGGTTCATGCCCGCATTGACACCGGGACAGATGACGAGAAAGTTCTAAGGTTGTGCTGTGTCTTGTTGCCACTAGGGATAAAACATTGGCGCTATGTCCGAGGATGTAGTTGTTGATTACATTACGCACCATACTTAATGCAATTGTCTCGTTGCTTTGCAACTTAATACTGGAAGGGGTTCGGACGATAACCTGAAGGTGGACTTTTTAGGCATAGATGCGGTTGGATGGCGGTCTATGTACTTTGTCGTAATGCCCAATTAAATCTCACTATACTTATCATGTCATGTATGTGCATTGTTATGCCCTCTCTATTTGTCAATTGCCCGACTGTAATTTGTTCACCCAACATGCTTTTATCTTATGGGAGAGACACCTCTAGTGAGCTGTGGACCCCGGTCCATTCTTTTAATACTGAAATACAAATCTGCTTGCAATATTTGTTTTATTGTTTTCTCTGCAAACAATCTTCTTCCACACAATTCGGTTAATCCTTTGTTACAGCAAGCCGGTGAGATTGACAACCTCAGCTGTTTCGTTGGGGCAAAGTACTTTGGTTGTGTTGTGCGGGTTCCACGTTGGCGCCGGAATCTCTGGTGTTGCGCCGCACTACATCCCGCCGCCATCAACCTTCAACGTGCTTCTTGACTCCTACTGGTTCGATTAAACCTTGGTTTCTTACCGAGGGAAACTTGCCGCTGTGCGCATCACACCTTCCTCTTGGGGTTCCCAACGGACGTGTCAACTACACGCATCAAGCAAATTTCTGGCGCCGTTGCCGGGTAGATCAAGACACGCTGCAAGGGGAGTCTCCACTTCCCAATCTCTTTACTTTGTTTTTGTCTTGCTTTATTTTATTTACTACTTTGTTTGCTGCACTTTATATCAAAACACAAAAAAATTAGTTGCTAGCTTTACTTTATTTACTGTCTTGCACTCTATATCAAAAACACAAAAAAAAATTAGTTTACTTGCATTTACTTTATCTAGTTTGCTTTATTTACTATTGCTAAAATGGCAACCCTGAAAATACTAAGTTGTGTGACTTCACTAGCACAAATAATAATGATTTCTTATGCACACCTATTGCTCCACCTGCTACTACAACAGAATTCTTTGAAATTAAACCTGCTTTACTTAATCTTGTCATGAGAGAGCAATTTTCTGGTGTTAGTTACGATGATGTCTGCTGCCCATCTCAATAATTTTGTTGAACTATGTGAAATGCAAAAATATAAAGATGTAGATGGTGACATTATAAAATTAAAATTGTTCCCTTTCTCATTAAGAGTAAGAGCTAAATATTGGTTGCTATCTCTGCCTAAGAATAGTATTGATTCCTGGACTAAATGCAAGGATGCTTTTATTGGTAGATATTATCCCCCTGCTAAAATTATATCTTTGAGGAGTAGCATAATGAATTTTAAACAATTGGATAATGAACATGTTGCTCAAGCTTGGGAAAGAATGAAATCTCTGGTTAAAAATTGCCCAACCCATGAACTGACTACTTGGATGATCATCCAAACCTTTTATGCAGGACTAAATTTTTCTTCGTGGAATTTATTGGATTCAGCTGCTGGAGGTACCTTTATGTCCATCACTCTTGGTGAAGCAACAAAGCTTCTTGATAATATGATGGTTAATTACTCTGAATGGCACACGGAAAGAGCTCCACAAGGTAAGAAGGTAAATTCTGTTGAAGAAACCTCTTCCTTGAGTGATAAGATTGATGCTATTATGTCTATGCTTGTTAATGGTAGGACTAATGTTGATCCTAATAATGTTCCGTTAGCTTCATTGGTTGCTCAAAATTCTAGACCACATCCTGCTAATGGTAATTCTTATGGTAGATATGTTTCACCTAATGAGGAAAAGATGTTAGAAATTGAAAGGGCCACCAAGAGCTTTATGCAATCACAGTATGAGCAAAATAAATTGTTTACTAAAACTATGAATGAGCAATCTACCTTGTTGAAGAAAATAGGAAATCAACTTGAAAATTTGAATATGGAGATTTCTAGGTTGCAAACTAAACTTGCAAATGCTGAAGACTGAATCTCATACATGTCTGCGTCACAATCTTCTTTAATTAATAAAATGGCTGCTAAACCTGATGATATTGAAAATAAAATTGTTACTACAGCAAATGCCATCCAAGTTAGAATTAATGAGAATATAAGATTAATGGCTGAACTGCGTGCTAGGTGGGATAGAGAAGAAAATGAAAAACTAGCTAAAAAGGAAAATGTAGCTAAAGTTTGGACTATTACCACCACTAGCAATGCTAATAATTCACATGTTGCTGCACCTCCTACTATCAATGGTAAAATAATTGGTGTTGGCAATGTTTCTACTCCTAGTGCAAAGCGCGCAAAATTACTCGAAACTGCTAAAACTGCTGAAACTACTTGTGATAAAACTGCTGAAATTTTTTCCAACCTTGGGGATGATAATCCCATTGCTTTAGATTGTAATGATTTAGATTTTGATGATTGCCATATCTCTGAAGTTATAAAGTTCTTACAAAAACTTGCTAAGAGTCCCAATGCTAGTGCTATAAACTTGGCTTTCACAAAACATATTACAAATGCTCTCATAAAAGCTAGAGAAGAGAAACTAAAACTTGAAACTTCTATTCCTAGAAAGCTAGAGGATGGTTGGGAGCCCATCATTAAAATGAGAGTCAAAGATTTTGATTGTAATGCTTTATGTGATCTTGGTGCAAGTATTTCTGTTATGCCTAAGAAAGTCTATGATATGCTTGACTTGCCACCATTGAAAAATTGTTATTTGGATGTTAATCTCGCTGATAATGCTAAAAAGAAACCTTTGGGGAGAGTTGATAATGTTCATATTATGGTTAACAATAACCTTGTCCCCGTTGATTTTGTTGTCTTGGATATTGAATGCAATGCATCTAGCCCCATTATATTGGGAAGACCTTTTCTTCGAACCGTTGGTGCTACTATTGATATGAAGGAAGGTAATATTAAATATCAATTTCCTCTCAAGAAAGGTATGGAACACTTCCCTAGAAAGAGAATGAAGTTACCTTATGATTCTATTATTAGAACAAATTATGATGTTGATTCTTCGTCTCTCGATGTTATTTGAGATACACTTTCTGCGCCTAGCTGAAAGGCGTTAAAGAAAAGCGCTTATGGGAGACAACCCATGTTTTTACTCCAGTATTTTTGTTTTATATTTGTGTCTTGGAAGTTGTTTACTACTGTAGCAACCTCTCCTTATCTTAGTTTTAAGTTTTGTTGTGCCAAGTAAAGTCTTTGATAGTAAAGTAAGTACTAGATTTGGATTACTGCGCAGTTCCAGATTTCTTTGCTGTCACGAATCTAGGTCTACCTCCCTGTAGGTAGCTCAGAAAATTAAGCCAATTTACGTGCATGATCCTCAGATATGTACGCAACTTTCATTCAATTTGAGCATTTTCATTTGAGCAAGTCTGGTGGCCTAATAAAATCCATCTTTACGGACTGTTCTGTTTTGACAGATTCTGCCTTTTATTTTGCATTGCCTCTTTTGCTATGTTGGATGAATTTCTTTGATCCATTAATGTCCAGTAGCTTTATGCAATGTCCAGAAGTGTTAAGAATGATTGTGTCACCTCTGAACATGTGAATTTTTATTATGCACTAACCCTCTAATGAGTTGTTTCGAGTTTGGTGTGGAGGAAGTTTTCAAGGATCAAGAGAGGAGTATGATGCAATATGATCAAGGAGAGTGAAAGCTCTAAGCTTGGGGATGCCCCGGTGGTTCACCCCTGCATATTCTAAGAAGACTCAAGCGTCTAAGCTTGGGGATGCCCAAGGCATCCCCTTCTTCATCGACAAAATTATCAGGTTCCTCCACTGAAACTATATTTTTATTCCGTCACATCTTATGTAATTTGCTTGGAGCGTCGGTTTGTTTTTGTTTTTTGTTTTGTTTGAATAAAATGGATCCTAGCATTCACTTTATGGGAGAGAGACACGCTCCGCTGTAGCATATGGACAAATATGTCCTTAGGCTCTACTCATAGTATTCATGGCGAAGTTTCTTCTTCGTTAAATTGTTATATGGTTGGAATTGGAAAATACTACATGTAGTAACTCTAAAATGTCTTGGATAATTTGATACTTGGCAATTGTTGTGCTCATGTTTAAGCTCTTGCATCATATACTTTGCACCCATTAATGAAGAAACACTTAGAGCTTGCTAATTTGGTTTGCATATTTGGTTTCTCTAGAGTCTAGATAATATCTAGTATTGAGTTTTGAACAACAAGGAAGACGGTATGGAGTCTTATAATGTTTACAATATGTCTTTTATGTGAGTTTTGCTGTACCGTTCATCCTTGTGTTTGTTTCAAATAACCTTGCTAGCCTAAACCTTGTATCGAGAGGGAATACTTATCATGCATCCAAAATACTTGAGCCAACCACTATGCCATTTGTGTCCACCATACCTACCTACTACATGGTATTTATCCGCCATTCCAAAGTAAATTGCTTGAGTGCTACCTTTAAAATTCCATCATTCACCTTTGCAATATATAGCTCATGGGACAAATAGCTTAAAAACTATTGTGGTATTGAATATGTACTTATGCACTTTATCTCTTATTAAGTTGCTTGTTGTGCGATAACCATGTTTACGGGGACGCCATCAACTATTCTTTGTTGAATATCATGTGAGTTGCTATGCATGTCCGTCTTGTCCGAAGTAAGAGAGATCTACCACCTTTATGGTTGGAGCATGCATATTGTTAGAGAAGAACTTTGGGCCGCTAACTAAAGCCATGATTCATGGTGGAAGTTTCGAGTTTTGGACATATATCCTCAATCTCATATGATAATAATAATTGTTGCCACATGCTTATGCATTAAAAAGGAGTCCATTATCTGTTGTCCATGTTGTCCCGGTATGGATGTCTAAGTTGAGAATAATCAAAAGCGAGAAATCCAAAATGCGAGCTTTCTCCTTAGACCTTTGTACGGGCGGCATGGAGGTACCCCATTGTGACACTTGGTTAAAACATGTGCATTGCAAAGATCCGGTAGTCCGAGCTAATTAGGACAAGGTGCGGGCACTATTAGTATACTATGCATGAGACTTGCAACTTGTAAGATATAACTTTCATAACTCATATGCTTTATTACTACCGTTGACAAAATTGTTTCATGTTTTCAAAATAAAAGCTCTAGCACAAATATAGCAATCGATGCTTTCCTCTTTGAAGGACCATTCTTTTTACTTTTATGTTGAGTCAGTTCACCTATCTCTCTCCACCTCAAGAAGCAAACACTTGTGTGAACTGTGCATTGATTCCTACATATTTGCATATTGTACTTGTTATATTACTCTATGTTGACAATTATCCATGAGATATACATGTTACAAGTTGAAAGCAACCGCTGAAACTTAATCTTTCTTTGTGTTGCTTCAATACCTTTACTTTGATTTATTGCTTTATGAGTTAACTCTTATCCAAGACTTATTAATACTTGTCTTGAAGTACTATTCATGAAAAGTCTTTGCTTTATGATTCACCTGTTTACTCATGTCATTACCATTGTTTTGATCGCTGCATCCACTACATATGTTTACAAATAGTATGATCAAAGTTATGATGGCATATCACTTCAGAAATTATCTTTGTTATCGTTTTACCGCTCGGGACGAGCAGAACTAAGCTTGGGGATGCTTGATACGTCTCCGACGTATCGATAATTTCTTATGTTCTATGCCATATTATTGATGATACCTACATGTTTTATGCACACTTTATGTCATATTCGTGCATTTTACGGAACTAACCTATTAACAAGATGCCGAAGTGCCGGTTCACGTTTACTGTTGTTTTTGGTTTCGAAATCCTAGTAACGAAATATTCTCGGAATTGGACGAAACAAAGACCCGGGGGCCTATTTCGCCACGAACCTTCCGGAAGACCGAAGATCATACGAAGTGGGGCCACGAGGTGGCCAAACCACAAGGCGGCGCGGCCAAGGGGGGCCCGCGCCGCCCGTGGTGTGGGCCCCTCGTCGGCCCCCGACTCTGCCCTTCCGCCTACTTAAAGCCTCCGTCGCGAAACCCCCGAGGCGAAAAACCACGATACGGAAAACCTTGCGAGACGCCGCCGCCGCTGATCCCATCTCGGGGGATTACGGAGATCTCCTCCGGCACCCTGCCGGAGAGGGGATTCATCTCCCGGAGGACTCTACACCGCCATGGTCGCCTCCGGAGTGATGAGTGAGTAGTTCACCCCTGGACTATGGGTCCATAGCGGTAGCTAGATGGTTGTCTTCTCCTCATTGTGCTTCATTGTTGGATCTTGTGAGCTGCCTAACATGATCAAGATCATCTATCTGTAATACTCTATGTTGTGTTTGTCGGGATCCGATGGATAGAGAATACCATGTTATGTTAATTATCAAGTTATTACATATGTGTTGTTTATGATCTTGCATGCTCTCCGTTACTAGTAGAGGCTCTGGCCAAGTTTTTGCTTTTAACTCCAAGAGGGAGTATTTATGCTCGATAGTGGGTTCATGCCCGCATTGACACCAGGACAGTGATGAGAAAGTTCTAAGGTTGTGCTTGTGTTGTTGCCACTAGGGATAAAACATTGGCGCTATGTCCGAGGATGTAGTTGTTGATTACATTACGCACCATACTTAATGCAATTGTACTGTTGGTTTGCAACTTAATACTGGAAGGGGTTCGGACGATAACCTGAAGGTGGACTTTTTAGGCATAGATGCGGTTGGATGGCGGTCTATGTACTTTGTCGTAATGCCCAATTAAATCTCCCTGTACTTATCATGACATGTATGTGCATTGTTATGCCCTCTCTATTTGTCAATTGCCCGACTGTAATTTGTTCACCCAACATGCTTTTATCTTATGGGAGAGACACCTCTAGTGAACTGTGGACCCCGGTCCATTCTTTTAATACTGAAATACAAATCTGCTTTGCAATACTTGTTTCTTGTTTTCTCTGCAAACAATCATCTTCCACACAATTCGGTTAATCCTTTGTTACGGCAAGCCGGTGAGATTGACAACCTCAACTGTTTCGTTGGGGCAAAGTACTTTGGTTGTGTTGTGCAGGTTCCACGTTGGCGCCGGAATCTACGGTGTTGCGCCGCACTACATCCCGCCGCCATCAACCTTCAACGTGCTTCTTGACTCCTACTGGTTCGATTAAACCTTGGTTTCTTACTGAGGGAAACTTGCCGCTGTGCGCATCACACCTTCCTCTTGGGGTTCCCAACGGACGTGTCAACTACACGCATCAATGGTGCGCCGCTCCTCGGGTGACACCTCGGACGATGCTGTCGACGCTGTCCTCTCCCGATGAATACTGGGCATTGCAGATGAACGGTGTGTCGCTCGATCCCAGCCCGTGCCTGGTGTCGCAGTTCAAGCAGTAGTACGAGGTTAATTATGAAGATGCGGGATTGTCGGATCCAACCGACATGGACGACGTCGAACGGGGAGTCGAAGGCACGGGCGAACTCGTCGAGCCGGTCAGACCAGCCGAAACGTCGAGTGATGATGACGCGCTCGGACTCGTTGATCCGGAGATGGGTGACTCCAGCAGTCGAAGGATTCCTTCTGAGTTGGCGTTGTAGTGGACGCTCCCGAAGGTCATCTCCATGTTGCCTTGCAGATCGGAGAAGGTCGAGCGAGACGAGTCGCTGTGCGGGGTGAATTCATAGGAGCCGAAGCGAATCGGACTTCCCGATTTTGGTGATGATGGTGTTGACGAAGTTGCTGATGACATGACGGGCTCTGCCGATGTCCGATCTTGTGCCGACATGTTTCCCACAGACGGCACCAATTGTCGAGGGTACTCCTCGGCAATGCCCTCCGATTGGGGCTTAGGGTTGACGGAATCCTGCAAGCTGACACGAGACATCGGTTCACAGACAAGCGGGGAGAGCGATTTACCCAAGTTCGGGGCCCTCGATGAGGTAAAACCCTTACGTCCTGCCTGTCTGTTCTTGATTATGAAGATATTGAGTTACAATGGGGTGCCGAATAGTTCGGCTGAGATCTCGTCGAGAGGCTAAGTGTTATGATGACCTAGCTCTAGACTTTTTGGTGGCCTAGATTGCTAAGATTGATTGTCCCCCTCGGCAGCCCCTCTCCTGGCCTTTATATAGGAGGCCAGGTCTCAAAAGGTCTAACCGAGTACGACTAGGTTTACAGTAGCTTTAGATCTAATCTTTTTCTTGTTCGGCCGCCTCGTTATCTTGCCCGCCAAGGAATCTTCTGGTACGCCATCCAAGTGGCCCATCTTGCCTCCAAGTGCCTTCATGGGCCTCCAACTAGACAATACGGGATAGGGCAATGTCGGTTACCCGAAGGGTAATGCCCACGTCAGAGTGGTTTGCTCATTGCCCATTGTAAAAGAACCCTGATACAAGTTACATAAGTTGCAAATTATTGTGATTTTTTAGCAAGCTTTCCATAAATATTTACCAAAAAGATGTATGACCATGATTGCATACGTGCATCTATGAGTTGTTTTTATAATTATTCGGAAATTAAGATATGCAGCTTTGCTATTTGAGTTCATAAGTTACCAGATTAGTACTTCTCCAAATAACCAACACTAGTTACTTGTTTGGTTTCTTAAAATTGGTTGCAAGTTTGGATGTTGTTGATTGGTTAATTTAAATTCATTCACAATTTCCCGCTACGGTGCAAGTTGGTCTAGGTTTTTCAAAATGGAGAGGGGGTGTGACAAAACAAAGGATCTTTACCTAGAGGTTTGAGGGGAAGGAAAAATTCATACACCCTCCGGTTCATATTAATTAACTCAATTTTATCTAGATACAAATGTATCTAGTCAACAAACGCGTTGTATCTAGACAAAGTTGAGTCAATTAATTTGAATCGGAGAGAGTATGAAAGTTTGTGCCAAACAAATCCATAGAAAAATGACTAGGGGATTAACTCATACAAATCCAACAATACACATGAGAAAAAAATGCAGACCGGCAATGTCGTGCTCACTCAATACCTAATTGAATATTTCAACAAAAGGTTGTTTGGTTGAATAATAGTACTGTTGTGCATATGCATCCACATAAATTCTAGCCAAGGTTGTGATCCCCAGTGGTCAACAAAAGTTCCAACCATAAAGAATGACGAGTTGTGAACTGCAAACACTGTTGTACCATCCGACACACCCAACCAATATGCCAAAGCCAGTAGTACCACTAGTGTACCATACAAAATTCCCGGAAGATTATCCGATTCTACATTTCTTTCTTCCTTGTTTGTTTAATCCTCCACATCTGCCAGGAGCTTTATGAAGCACTACCAGACATACTAGCTCGGTAAGAGCATCCCCACTCGTTGACGCTCCCCACGCCCAAATCCGGCAAAATTTTCGTTCGGATTGGAGGAAGATTTAGCGTGGGGAGTAGTAGTTTCCCAGCCGCGTGCCCAGGCGAAGTCGACGATGCGAATTTAAAAAACGGAAACTTGACAAACTACGGCTAAAAACGGGTGAATATAGACTAAATTTAATGATATTTATTACATTACGGGAGGAGTTCATACATAGAGGCCGAATTCGACTATATTTCGAATTCGGCTAGGGGAATTCAAACGCTAATTTTAAAACACGGCGCTCTACATGCCGAAATGGCGGTAGAACACCGTGTAGTCGCCCGCCGTCGTCGTCGGAGCCGTCGTCGTTGGCCTTCGGCTGCGCGGCACTGGCTGCTGCTGCCCTGGCCGGCGTCTCTCCACCCCGGGGATGGCTTGTACCAGTCGTCGTCGGAGGACTCGAGGTCGACGACGGGGACAGCGACGCCGGATGGAGGTGTCGCAGGACGGCGGTACCGCGCGACATCGTCGTCGGCGGTAGGAGCGGCGCGGGCGGCGAGTTGGCGTGCGGCGGCCAGGTCCAGCAGCCGCCGCTGCTGCTCCGCCTCCTGGCGCTCCCAGTCGCGCCTGGCCCAGTCCAGTGCGGCGTCGTCCGCGCGCTTCTCCTCCTCCATGTCGTGCAGCGACCCGGCGATCGCCTCCGCCATCGCGGCCTCCTCCGCGCGCTTCGCCTCCTCCTCGGCGAGCTGGCTTGCGGCGGCGGCCTCTTTCTTCGTCTTCTTCCGGCCGCTCTGCGGCGCGGAAGGCTGTTCTCGGATGACGAGGGCGCTGCTGCTGCGCCCTCTGGTCGCCGGCGGAGACGCCGGCTCCTTCTTGACGCGCACCGACGTCGAAGGCGACTTCGCCTCCTCCCTCTTCACCGGCGCCAAGGATGACCTCGGCGCCGATCCGGAAGACGACGAGCTGGCAGCCATGCGCCGTGGCTGCCAGACGTTTCCCCGACGGCGGCTCGCCGATGCCCTCGATGGAGGGGGCATCGTGAGCACCGGGAAGTTGCCGCCCTCGATGTGCTCGAGGACGGCCTCGAGTGTCCGGCCCGGCGCGCTCCACCACCGTCGGCGGCCCGCGGCGTTGTTGCGCGTAGGCGGCCCGCAGCCTTTAGTGCGCGCGGAAGACGATGCGTGCGCGGAAGACGACGACATTAACTCGCCGCGTGGCCGGCGAATGCAGACCGGCGGCAGGCTTTTACAGCGCGCGGAAGACGATGCGATGAGGACGACGATCGGTTTCTCTCGCCGACAAGTTGGGGCCACCAGACGCGCGGGAAGTTTCCTCGCCGTTTCGCGCGCTTTCGTTTCGTCCGGAGTCCCCGAGCGCTCCCCGGGGGGCCGGGGATGGCGTGGGATCGCCGGATGGATTTAGGCCCAAATCCGGACGAAAACGAGGAACCGGGGGCGCGACTAGGCCGAATTACGCCGTCCGGATGGAAAAAACGCTCGCGGGGGCCTATTCGGGGGACGAGTGGAGATGCTCTAATAAACAGTTGCTGTTACTGGCACTAGATATACTAAGTGGATGATAGTTTCTTGAATTACAGTCTTAAAGTTTACAAAATCCAAATCTAAACATGGAAGGATTCATGGAAGCGGGTCAAGAATCAACGACAGCTTGTATTGTTTAAGCAAGATGCTTGAAAACTCTACGGGGAAGGCAGCAAAATCTCTCTCTTAATTAAACATCGACATGTACTGGTGAACGTAGAGACTCATGCATGCGGCATGCCTAGACCCTCCTGCCGGCCGGGCGACCGCTGGCCGCCTCGCTCTCCCTCCTCTAAGCCAAGGATCTGGATTAAGCGATGCCAGCGGCGACCGGCCGTGGAGAGTATCCGGCGTACGAGCCGGCGGCGTAGCCGTAGCTGTCCGGTGTGGCGGCGCGGCTCCTCTGCGCGCGCAGCTGGTCGTAGAACCTCCTGATGAACTCGTCAGCCTTCCTGTCCACCTGCTGCTGCTCGCTCGCTGAGTCGCTGTCGCTCGTCGCGAACGGCGAGTCGGTGACGCGCAGCTTCCTGGACGAGTACCGCGGCGCGGGAGACGGCGTGGCGGTGGCCGGCGCCACCGCCAAGAGCGCGTCGTCGTCGAAGAGGTGGCCGCCGTCGTTAAGCATCTCGAAGACCTTGGCGACGTCGGCGGCGTCGTAGTTGCCGTAGTACCAGGCGTCCTCGTCGGCGTCGCGGTGGTGGTGGCCGCGGCCCTTGGCGGCGGCGGAGAACGGGGTGTTGCTGCAGCTGAACTCGACCTCGCGGCGGCTGCGCGAGGGCTCGTGCACCGCGAGCGCCGGGTCGAGCGCGCGGCACGAGGAGGAGAAGGACGACCTCGCCGAAGAGATCAGGCCGCCGCCGCTGTGGTGGTGGTGCTGCTGGTGGAAGCTGACAAGGCCGCCGAGGGCCTTGCCGGCGATCTTGCCGCGGCGAAGGAGGAGGCTGAGGTCCATGGCAAGCTTGCGGCCGGTCGGCAGCACGCCGCGGCGCAGCATGAAGAGCACGGCACGCACCACGCGCCACAGCCGCCGCGCCACGCTCTTGGGCCGGGTGGTGGCCATGGCGGCGATGTCCTTGCCGGCCATGTTTGGTGGAGGAGGAGAGTGCGACGGACGGAGAGATCGAGGAGTGTGATGTGCTGCACAAGGTGGGGGCTGGCAGGCTGCAGCTCCGCTCACTGTCTAGCTCGCTAGCTCAGGGTGGTTGGAGCAGGGTGGGAGGGCGCCGGTACTTAAAGGAGCTGATGGTAGCGAGCAGTAGTTTTCAGTCGCTGCCGTTGTTTGGGTCCAAAAGGATGAGCGATGGGTCGGACCTTCATTATTGGTTGGGGAAGCTTTTTCAGGTTTCAAGACCTTCCTCAGTGTACTAGCTTGGATGATTGTCTTGGTTGCTTACTTGAGCTCTTGGTTTTGCAACTTCAGATAGAGATTTGAGATTTCCATGCAAATCTACATTTGCACGCAAACAAACATAGCCAGCAAGTTTCAGTTCAGGATTGCGCACCTGGTTCAAGTATGTCTGTGAAACTACTATATCAAGGACGGAAACAGGTACAACCCCCAGGTTTAAATTTCTGGAAAGGTTTGACGAACAAGGCCTGAAAGATAATCAGAGATGCACGAAGCATATGCTTGTTGTACTCTACACACATGTCCTAGCGCACAAACATCTACGGCAGATACTTGTTTGCAACTTTTTTTCTTTTCGAAATGAGGGTAGCCCCGGCTTCTGCATCATGACGATGCACACGGCTATTTATTAAAAAAAATGTTCAAAAAAGTATCGTTTACAACTCACGTATCACCGAGGATTGATACAAAAATCAACCATCGAAAACAACTCATACTATGACTCAATATCAACATAGCCTTCTAGTATGTCGCCAACCAGCCCAGCACAAGATATCCTGAGCGACCATCAGAAGACGTGTGCATTCAGAAGCCATGGCATCCTGCTGCCCCTCCGGTGAGAGTAGAGCCCAAAGCTGGACCCAATGGGAGACCATATGGATAACCTGCAAAAAATGAAAAGAGCCTTTTTTGTTAAAAATTATATCATTTCCGACCCTCCAAATAGACCAACATAGAAACCCCAATCCGGATAAAGGCCTTAGATTGTCTGTCTACTCCATTTAACCAATTACCAAACACATTAATACTATTGGTGGGAGGTGGAAGATCATAAGTGAAATTAACCGTATGACATAAGACACTAGTAGAAAAAGAGGCTTCCGTCCAGCCCCATTAGTCGCCAAAATATAGGAACCGCGACTAATGGGGTCTTTAGTCGCGGTTCGGGAGGCGAACCGCGACTAAAGACCTGGGACCCAGCGCGCTCGGTGGCCAGCTGGTGGACGGGAGGGGCTTTAGTCGCGGTTGGCCAGGCCAACCGCGACTAAAGGGCCTCAGGCCTGGCCCGAAGTCCTTTAGTCGCGGTTGGCCAGGCCAACCGGGACTAAAGGCCCATCCCTATAAAAGGACCTCAGCTCACTGCACTTAGCCATTTGGTGCCACTTCCCTTCACAAACTTCACAAGGGGGTGTTAGGTTTGCTTTTGGTTCCTCTTATGCACACAAGGTGTTTGATGAAATGCCCCAAGAGCATGAAACAAACATGATATGAAGTGTCGGAGCCACACTTGAGCTTCCTCATTTATTTTTTCCTCCTCGATCGCGGTTAGCAACTTGAACCTTTCATGTGTCATTGATAAAATATGCATGTGTGTAGTTCATTGTTTAATTTCTATTGTTTGTAGCTAGTTAGTTTAACAAATGCATGATGGTTAATTATATATTTTATATTATAATAATGCAGATGAATCGGCAATGGATGTACGGTAACCGACTCTCCGGCGAGTTCATTAAGGGTTTAAAAGATTTCCTCGTAGTGGCTAATGCGAACAAGCAGGGGGGTTTTGTTATCTGTCCATGTGTTGCTCGTAAGAATCGGAAGGGTTACTCTTCCTCAAGAGACGTTCACATGCACCTGCTTCGGCGAGGGTTTCATGCCAAGCTATAATTGTTGGACCAAGCATGGAGAAAGAGGGGTTATAATGGAAGAAGATGAAGAAGGGGATGATTTCATCGATGAAAACTATCTTGATCATTTCGGTGATACTTTCATGGAGGATGCTGAAGGTGGGGAAGGTGAAGGGGAAGGTGAAGGGGAAGGTGAAGAAGAGGCACGTGATGAGCCCGCTGATGATCTTGGTCGGACCATTGCTGATACATGGAGAGGCTGCGAAACTGAAAAGGAGAGGAAGAATTTGGATCGCATGTTAGAGGATCACAAAAAGTCGTTGTACCCCGGATGCGATAATGGTCCGAAAAAGTCTGGGCTGCACTGCTGGATTTGCTGAAATGGAAGGCACGGGAAGGTCTATCGACTCGGGATTTGAAAATTTGCTGAAAATGATGAAGAATATGTTTCCAAAGAATAACGAGTTGCCCGCCAGTACGTACGAAGCAAAGAAGGTTGTCTGCCCTCTAGGTTTAGAGGTTCTGAAGATACATGCATGCATTAACGACTGCATCCTTGATACGTCTCCAACGTACCTATAATTTCTGATGTTCCATGCTTGTTTTATGACAATACTTACATGTTTTGCTTGCACTTTATAATGTTTTTATGCGTTTTCCGGAACTAACCTATTAACAAGATGCCACAGTGCCAGTTCCTGTTTTCTGTTGTTTTTGGTTCCAGAAAGGCTGTTCGGGCAATATTCTCGGAATCGGACGAAATCAACGCCCAGAACCTTATTTTTCCCGGAAGATTCCAGAACACCGAAGGGGAGACGAAGATGGGCCAGGGGGGCCCCACACGACAGGGCCGCGCGGGCTCCACCCTGGCCGCGCCGGCCTATGGGGAGGGAGCCCTGGCGCCCTTCCGACTCCGCCTCTTCGCCTATTTAAGCCCTGGAGACCTAAAAACGCGATACCAATTGACGAAACTCCAGAAAGACTCCAGGGGCGCCGCCACCATCGCGAAACTCCGTTTCGGGGGACAGAAGTCTCTGTTCCGGCACCCTGCCGGGACGGGGAAGTGCCCCCGGAAGCCATCTCCATCAACGCCACCGCCTCCATCATGCTCCGTGAGTAGTTCCCCCATGGACTACGGGTTCTAGCCGTAGCTAGTTGGTATTCTCTCCCCCATGTACTTCAATACAATGATCTCATGAGCTGCCTTACATGATTGAGATTCATCCGATGTAATCGGTGTTGTGTTTGTCGGGATCCGATGGATTGTTACATTATGATTTGTCTATCTATAAAGTTTGTGAAGTTATTGTTGTCTGCAATCTTGTTGTGTTTAATGCTTGTCACTAGGACCCGAGTGGCATGATCTTAGATTTAAGCTCTATACTTATTGCTTAGATTGTATCTACAAGTTGTATGCACATGTCTATGTCCGGAACCAAAGGCCCCAAAGTGACGAAATTGGGACAAGCTGGAGGGGAAGGCTTAGATATGAGGATCACATGTTTTCACGGAGTGTTAATGCTTTGCTCCGGTGCTCTATTAAAAGGAGTACCTTAATTTCCGATGAGATTCCCTAGAGGCCCGGCTGCCACCGGCTGGTGGGACAAAAGATGTTGTACAAGTTTCTCATTGCGAGCACGTATGGCTATATATGGAAAACATGCCTACATGATTAATGATCTTGATGTTCTGTCTTAATGCTATTTCAATCCTATCAATTGCCCAACTGTAATTTGTTCACCCAACACTTGTTATTGGAGAGTTACCACTAGTGTAGATAGCTGGGAACCCGGTCGATCTTTCATCATCATATACTCGTTCTACATGTCATTGGAAGTAGTATCAACTATTTTACGGTGCCATTGCTCTCATATTACTGCTACTGCTGTCGTATTCTTGTTACTACTGCTCTCATATTACTTGTTGTTTTCACATCACCCCTGTTACTAGTGCTTTTCCAGGTGCAGCTGAATTGACAACTCAGTTGTTAAGGCTTATAAGTATTCTTTACCTCCCCTTGTGTCGAATCAATAAATTTGAGTTTTACTTCCCTCGAAGACTGTTGCGATCCCCTATACTTGTGGGTTATCAAGACTATTTTCTGGCGCCGTTGCCGGGGAGGCATAGCTCTACGCATAAGTTCACCTGGGGAGTACACTCTACCTCTCTCTCTCTGTTTTTGTTTTATTTTATTTTGTTTTGCTTAGTTTACTTTTGTCTAGTTTATTTGTGCTTAGTTTATTTTTGTCTAGTATTATTTTTCTTAGTTTGTTTTTGTTTTGTTTTATTTTTCCTATATACCCGAAAATCCATAAAAATTTGAAAAACCTAAAAATTAAAAACTATTGCTATGGGAGAACCTACAACCTATTTGGAGCTTATGGAATTATATAATAATTATAGAAAATCAAGAACGGGTGAAGTTATGAGTCCTGTGATAGAAATATCGAAAACAATTGCTAAAATCTTGCTTAAACGCCATCATATAAACTGTTGCTCTAAACAGGATACTAAACATCTTAAATTTCAATGTGGCTTTAGTGAGGAATTTTTAATTAAGAACTATAATTGGAATAGCTATATTCATTTTGGGTTCGAAGAGGTAGAACAAATTGTCATATTTATGGGAGCTTCTGAGATAGAATCCTTCATGTCTAAAAATTATGAAACTTGTGTTGTTTGTAAGGACCTTAAAGATTATGTCTCTTCTATCCTTAATTTTTGCATAGAAAGCTACAGTGATAATCCTTATATCATTGATTATAAAGAGAGACTCATTAATACACAAGAATGCACTCACAATTTGCAGGAACCAGTGGAAGAAGAAATTGATGAACCTGAAAGCTCATTGGATGAAAAAGAGGAGGAAGAATGGATTAGCTACCCATGCCAACCTTCTAATGAGAGTAACTCTTATCTCTTACACTATTTGATTGCCCTCCATGCTTACAAAAAGAGGATGAATGTTATGTTCCTGTGGATTCTCTTGAAATATTCCCTATGAGTAAAACTTGTGAGAATAATTATGCTATTGTTATTCATGATAATCCATGCTACTTTGATAAATGTTATAATAATGCTCTGTTTGTGCCTGATGTCGAAATGCATGGTACTAAAGAGTTTTGCTTGGCAAATGTTTATGATAAATCTCTAGATGATGGTCCTATGTTACTTGATACTATTAATTGTACTACTAATAAAAATGGGATTGGAGAGATCTTGACTTTATCTATGAGTCCCATATCTTTTGAGATTGATCAATCATCTTGTTACATTATTGATAAAAGTGGGTTTGAAAGTTTTAATCTCACTATTTTTGAGCTTGATAAAAATTATGTGTTTGTGAATCATGAAAGCATGCTGTATGTGATAGTTATGTTGTTGAGTTTGCTCATGAAGCTACTGAAAATTATTATGAGAGAGGAAAATATGGTTGTAGAAATTTGCATGGTACTAAAACACCTCTCTATATGCTGAAAATTTTGAAGTTACTCTTGTTTTACCTTCTTATGCTTGTTACTTTGTTCTTCATGAATTTATTTGTGTACAAGATTCCTATGCATAGGAAGTGGGTTAGACTTAAATGTGTTTTTGAATTTTCTTTTTGATGCCCTCCTTTGCTTCAACTCTTATTTCTTGCGAGTGCATCATTAAAACTGCTGAGCCCATCTTAATGGCTATAAAGAAAGCACTTCTTGGGAGATAACCCATGTGTTTATTTTGCTACTGTTTTGTTGTATTTTGGAAGTTGATACTACTGTAGCAACCTCTCCTTATCTTTATTTTATTGCAATGTTGTGCCAAGTGAAGTCTCTAATAGAAGATTGATGCTAGATTTGGATTTCTGCGCAGAAACAGATTTCTTGCTGTCACGAATCTGGGTATGATTCTCTGTAGGTAACTCAGAAAAATCTGCCAATTTACGTGAGTGATCCACAGATATGTACGCAACTTTCATTAGTTTTGAGTTTTCTGATTTGAGCAACGGAAGTAACTCTTAAAAATTCGTGTTTACTGGCTGTTCTGTTTTGACAGATTCTGACTCTGTTTTTTGTATTGTCTCTTGTGGACTTTAAGTGAGGCTTTCTAGACGTGGAGAGCTGTAGCTAATGTTTTATTAAGTTCTTGCAATGTTTCACTACAGGGCTAAGGTGGATTAAAGTTTTTTTTAGTACTAACCCCTCTAATGAAGTTTATGAGAAGTTTGGTGTGAAGGAAGTTTTCAAGGGTCAAGAGAGGAGGATGATATATGATCAAGAAGAGTGAAAAGTCTAAGCTTGGGGATGCCCCCATGGTTCATCCCTGCATATTTCAAGAAGACTCAAGCGTCTAAGCTTGGGGATGCCCAAGGCATCCCCTTCTTCATCAACTTATCAGGTTTCTTCTATTGAAACTATATTTTTATTCGGTCACATCTTATGTGCTTCACTTGGAGCGTCTGTGTTTTTATTTTTGTTTATGTTTGAATAAATTCAGATCCTAGCAATCCTTGTGTGGGAGAGATACATGCTCCGCTTTTTCATATGAACACTTGTGTTCTTCGTTTTACTTTTAATGTTCAATGACAAAAGTTGGAAGCTATTGCATTTATTGTTATTTGGTTGGAAACAGAAAATGCTTCATATTGTCTTGGATAATTTGATACTTGGCAATTGTTTTGAGCTCTCAAGTAGATCATGATTAATCTCTTGCATCATGTAGTTTAAACCTATTAGTGGAAAAATACCGTAGAGCTTGTTGAAATTGGTTTGCATGATTGGTCTCTCTAAGGTCTAGATATTTTCTAGTAGAAGTGTTTGAGCAACAAGGAAGACAGTGTAGAGTTTTATAATGCTTGCAATATGTTCTTATGTAAGTTCTAGCTGTACGGTTCATACTTGTGTTTGCTTCAAACAACCTTGCTAGCCAAAGCCTTGTGCGAGAGGAAATGCTTCTCGTGCATCCAAAACCTTGAGCCAAAACCTATGCCATTTGTGTCCACCATATCTACCTACTATGTGGTATTTTCTGCCATTCCAAGTAAATACTTCATGTGCTACCTTTAAACAATTCAAAACTTTATTATCTCTTATTTGTGTCAATGTTTTATAGCTCATGAGGAAGTATGTGGTGTTTTATCTTTCAATCTTGTTGGGAAGCTTTCACCAATGGACTAGTGGCTTCATCCGCTTATCCAATAATTTTGCAAAAAGAGCTAGCGCGGGGTTCCCAGCCCCCAATTAACTAACTTCATTAATAATTCTCTTCACATGTTTTGCTCTGATTCATCAGTAAGCAACTTAATTTTGCAAATAGACACTCCTTCATGGTATGTGAATGTTGGAAGGCACCCGAGGATTCGGTTAGCCATGGCTTGTGTAAGCAAAAGGTTGGGAGGAGTGTCAACCATTAATAAAACTAAAATACATGTGTAAACAAAAGAGAAGAGGGATGATCTACCTTGCTGGTACAGATAACGTCCTTCATGGGAGCCGCTCTTTGAAAGTCTGTTTGGCAAGGGGGTTAGAGTGCCCACTACCATTCGTTGACAACAACAAACACCTCTCAAAACTTTACTTTTATACTCTCTAGATGATTTCAAAACTTAAAAAGCTCTAGCACATGATTTAATCCCTGCTTCCCTCTGCGAAGGGCCATTCTTTTACTTTATGTTGAGTCAGTTTACCTACTTCCTTCCATCTTAGAAGCAAACACTTGTGTCAATCTGTGCATTGATTCTTACATACTTGCTTATTTGCATTCATCATATTACTCTGTATTGACAATTATCCATGAGATATGCATGTTGGAAGTTGAAAGCAACTGCTGAAACTTAAATCTTCCTCTGTGTTATGAGTTAACTCTTGTGCGAGACTTTTGATGCTTGTCTTGAAAGTGCTATTCATGAAAAGTTTTGCTATATGTTATCTATTTGTTAGCAACTATAGATCATTGCCTTGAGTCACTGCATTCATCTCATATGCTTTATAATAGTATGATCAAGGTTATGTAAGTAGCATGGCACTACAGAAATTATTCTTTTTATCGTTTACCTACTCGAGGGAGAGCATGAACTAAGCTTGGGGATGCTGATACGTCTCCAACGTACCTATAATTTCTGATGTTCCATGCTTGTTTTATGATAATACTTACATGTTTTGCTTGCACTTTATAATGTTTTTATGCGTTTTCCGGAACTAACCTATTAACAAGATGCCACAGTGCCAGTTCCTGTTTTCTGTTGTTTTTGGTTCCAGAAAGGCTGTTCGGCAATATTCTCGGAATCAGACGAAATCAACACCCAGAACCTTATTTTTCCCGGAAGATTCCAGAACACCGAAGGGGAGACGAAGATGGGCCAGGGGGGCCCCACAAGATAGGGCCGCGCGGGCTCCACCCTGGTCGCGCCGGCCTATGGGGAGGGAGCCCTGGCGCCCTTCCGACTCCGCCTCTTCGCCTATTTAAGCCCTGGAGACCTAAAAACGCGATGCCAATGGACGAAACTCCAGAAAGACTCCTCGGGCGCCGCCACCATCGCGAAACTCCATTTCGGGGACGAAGTCTGCGTTCCGGCACCTGCCGGGATGGGGAAGTGCCCCGGAAGCCATCTCCATCAACGCCACGGCCTCCATCATGCTCCGTGAGTAGTTCCCCCATGGACTACGGGTTCTAGGCTGTAGCTAGTTGGTATTCTCTCCCCCATGTACTTCAATACAATGATCTCATGAGCTGCCTTACATGATTGAGATTCATCCGATGTAATCGGTGTTGTGTTTGTCGGGATCCGATGGATTGTTACATTATGATTAGTCTATCTATAAAGTTTGTGAAGTTATTGTTGCTTGCAATCTTGTTGTGTTTAATGCTTGTCACTAGGGCCCGAGTGGCATGATCTTAGATTTAAGCTCTATACTTATTGCTTAGATTGTTTCTACAAGTTGTATGCACATGTCTATGTCCGGAACCAAAGGCCCCAAAGTGACAGAAATTGGGACAAGCTTGGAGGGGAAGGCTTAGATATGAGGATCACATGTTTTCACGGAGTGTTAATGCTTTGCTCCGGTGCTCTATTAAAAGGAGTACCTTAATTTCCAGTAGATTCCCTAGAGGCCCGGCTGCCACCGGCTGGTAGGACAAAAGATGTTGTACACGTATCTCATTGCGAGCACGTATGACTACATATGGAAAACATGCCTACATGATTAATGATCTTGATGTTCTGTCTTAATGCTATTTCAATCCTATCAATTGCCCAACTGTAATTTGTCCACCCAACACTTGTTATTGGAGAGTTACCACTGGTGTAGATAGCTGGGGAACCCCGGTCCATCTTTCATCATTATATACTCGTTCTACATGACATTGGAAGTAGTATCAACTTATTTCTGGTGCCATTGCTCTCATATTACTGCTACTGCTGTTGTGTTCATTGTTACCTACTTGCTCTCATATTACTGCTTGCTTTCACATCACCCCTGTTACTAGTGCTTTTCCAGGTGCAGCTGAATTGACAACTCAGTTGTTAAGGCTTATAAGTATTCTTTACCTCCCCTTGTGTCGAATCAATAAATTTGGGTTTTACTTCCCTCGAAGACTGTTGCGATCCCCTATACTTGTGGGTTATCAATCCTCTACCGCGGTGAATACGAGAATTTGAATGAATGCCCGGTATGCACTGCATTGCATTATAAGATCAGAGGCGATGACCCTGGTGACGATGTTGAGGGCGAGAAACCCAGGAAGAGGGTTGCCGCCAAGGTGATGTGGTATGCTCCTATAATACCACGGTTGAAACGTCTGTTCAGGAACAAAAAGCATGCCAAGTTGTTGCGATGGCACAAAGAGGACCGTAAGTCGGACGGGGAGTTGAGACACCCCGCAGATGGAACGCAATGGAGAAAGATCGACAAAGAGTTTAAAGATTTTGCAGGCGACGCAAGGAACATAAGATTTGGTCTAAGTACGGATGGCATGAATCCTTTTGGCGAGCGAGCTCCGGCCCATAGCACTGGCCCGTGACTCTATGCATCTACAACCTTCCTCCTTGGTTGTGCATGAAGCGGAAGTTCATTATGATGCCGGTGCTCATCCAAGGTCCGAAGCAACCCGGCAACGACATCGATGTGTACCTAAGGCCATTAGTTGATGAACTTTTACAGTTGTGGGGCAGACCTGGTGTACGTGTGTGGGATGAGCACAAAGAAGAGGAATTTGACCTACGAGCGTTGCTTTTCGTAACCATCAACGATTGGCTTGCTCTTAGTAACCTATCGGGACAGACAAATAAGGGATACAATGCATGCACGCACTGCTTACATGAGACTGAAAGTGTGTATTTGCCAAATTGTAAGAAGAACGTGTACCTGGGGCAGCGTCAATTTCTTCACCGATATTATAACGTAAGAAAGAAAGGCAAGCATTTCAACGGCAAGGCAGATCACTGGCCGAAGCCTGCGGAACATACTGGTGCGGAGGTATTTGATATGGTCAGGGATTTGAAAGTCATCTTTGGAAAGGGTCCTGGCGGACAATCAGTTCCGTAGGGAGCTAACGGGCACGCACCCATGTGGAAGAAGAAATCTATATTTTGGGAGCTAGAATATTGGAAAGTACTAGATGTCCGCTCTGCAATCAACGTGATGCATGTTACGAAGAATATTTGCGTGAACCTGCTAAGCTTCTTGGGCGTGTATGGGAAGACAAATGATACAAAGGAAGCACGGCAGGACCAACAACGTTTGAAAGATCCTGATAACCGGCATCCGGAATGGTTTCAAGGTCGTGCCAGCTACGCTCTTACCAAAGAAGAGAAGGTCATCTTTTTTGAATGCACGAGCGGTATGAAGGTCCCGTCCGGATTCTCGTCGAATATAAAGGGAATAATAAACGTGGCGGACAAAACGTTCCAAAACCTGAAGTCTCACGACTGCCACGTGATTATGACACAATTGCTTCCGATTGCTTTGAGGGGGCTCCTACCGGAAAATGTTCGAGTAGCCATTGTGAAGCTATGTGCATTCCTCAATGCAATCTCTCAGAAGGTAATCAATCCAGAAGATCTACCACGGCTATAGAACGATGTGGTCCAATGTCTTGTCAGTTTCGAGTTGGTGTTCCCGCCATCCTTCTTCAATATTATGACTCACCTCCTGGTTCACCTAGTCGAAGAGATTTCCATCCTCGGTCATGTATTTCTACACAATATGTTCCCCTTTGAGAAGTTCATGGGAGTATTAAAGAAATATGTTCGTAACCGTGCTAGGACAGAAGGAAGCATTGCCAAGGGCTATGGAAATGAGGAGGTAATTGAGTTTTGTGTTGACTTTGTTCCTGACCTTAAGCCGATTGGTCTTCCTCGATCGCAGCACGAGGGGAGACTAAGTGGAAAAGGCACGATCGGAAGGAAATCAACGATATGTATGGACGGCCATTCTATGACTGAAGCACACCTCACAGTTCTGACCAATTCCAGCTTGGTGGCTCCGTACTTTGAGAACCATAAGAATATTTTACGCTCGGACAACCCAGGGAAGCCTGAATCCTGGATTAGGAAGGCCCACATGGAGACTTTCGGCGGTTGGTTGAGAAAACATTTAATGAATGACAATGATGTTGGAGATCAGTTGTACATGTTGGCCAAGACACCATCTTCGACTATAACGACTTTCCAAGGGTACGAGATAAATGGGAATACATTTTACACGATCGCCCAAGATAAAAAGAGCACCAACCAAAACAGTGGTGTCTGCTTTGATGCAGCAACCGAGAATGGGCAAAAGGTCACATATTATGGTTACATAGAGGAGATATGGGAACTTGACTATGGACCCTCCTTTAAGGTCCCTTTGTTCCGGTGCAAATGGTTCAAGCTAACAGGAGGTGGGGTAAAGGTGGACCAGCAATACGGAATGACAATGGTGGATTTCAACAATCTTGGTTACCTTGACGAACCATTCATCCTAGCGAAAGATGTCGCTCAGGATTTCTATGTGAAGGACATGAGTAGCAAACCGAGGAAACGGAAAGATAAGAAAACGATCGAGTACATCATGCGATGATCCAAAGCGCCACATTGTTCTTTCGGGGAAAAGAAACATCGTGGGAGTGGAGGACAAGACAGTCATGTCAGAAGATTATAATATGTTTGGTGAAATTCCGCCCTTCAAAGTGAACACCGACCCAAGCATTAAGTTAAATGATTAGGATGCTCCATGGATACGGCCCAATCGTAAGCAAGCAGGGACACAAGGGAAGAAATGATGTGTAATAATTTATTGTACCAAACTTTGTTGAATGGATCAGGTGAATTATATTATCTGTGATGTGTTTGGTGTCCATTTTCAAATAATTCGATTGATTCGAGATACCACTGATGATACATGAAATTTGGAGTGACTTAGTCATACTCCTGCCTAGGCGTATAATATGCATACAGGAAGCTGCAGGATGATCCATATGGACGCGTCTGCCAATCAGGTTATCATCGATGAGATAGAAATAAGAACGCATCCATGCATGATGGGAAAAGGACTAGAGGAGCACTAGTAGGAAAAGGCTCATCAGTGGCGCACCAAAAATCAATTCTGTGGCGCATGGGCGGTGCGCCACAGAATTCTCGCCACAAAAATAAGGTTTCTGTGGCGCACCGACCCATGCGCCACAGAAAGTCTTATTTCTGTGGACTTTCTGTGGCGCACCGGCGGTGGTGCGCCACAGAAACTTATTTCTATGGCGCACCGGCGGTGGTGCGCCACAGAAATTGTTTTTGAAATTCAAAAAATGGCGGCCAGATCTAGATCTAGATCTAGATCTGGGGCCGCCGAATTTTTTATTTTTTTTAAAATTTCGCTGGGTGGGTGAAGGAGGAGGACGGCCGGAGGAGGTGGTGGTGGTGGTGGTGGTGGTGGTGATGGTGGTGGAGGTGGTGGTGGAGGAGGAGGAGGAGGAGGAGGATGAGGAGAAGTGGAGTAGAAGTGGAGGAGAAGTTTGCATCCAAGGAGAAGTGAGGAGAAGTGGAGGAATAGTGAGGAGAAGTGGAGGAGGGCGGCAGAAAATTCAAATTTTGGACGTTATTTCTGTGGCGCATGGGCACTTGGTGCACCATAGAATTTTTTTTTCTTTTTTTTTTATTTTGCAGCAAAAAAACTTTAACTGGCCGTAACTTTTTACTCTTTTCCAATTTTGGGATTCTAAAAATTGTCCAACCGGGCAAGTCCCGGTGAATTCGGATATAGATTTTTCGTGGGATCATTTTGATATATTGTGCGTCTTTTTTCGAGTTCGTATGCAACCAGAAATCCAGTTTGATGATTTTCCCACATAATTTTGCAAAAAAGTCGAAATTCATGTTTGTTAAATTTCAGTGGTGCTAGATGACATAATACATGGGCATCTTGATGGAATTTATTTTTTGAAATTTCTGTCTATTTCTTTCATTTTTTACAGAGGTAAAAAAGGCGATCCACGGGGGGGGTGGGGGGTGGTGGAGTTGCGTGGACAGCCAAAAAAACTTACGTGGCGCATGGAACTCATGTGCGCCACGAAATGTGTAGTTACGTGGCGCACCATCCCACGTGCGCCACGGAAAGTCTTAATTCAGTGGCGCACCAGGACCAGTGCGCCACTGAATGTCTTATTTCTGTGGCGCACGTGGTCCTCTGCGCCATAGAAATAGTGAAACCAATGGTTGGGGCTGGTCCCACCAAGTTTCTGTGGCGCATGGATTGTTGGTGCTCCACAAAATTAAGCTATTTCTGTGGCGCACCGTGCCTGGTGCGCCACAAAACAACTTTTTGTGGCGCATTTTTGGTGGTGCGCCACAGAAATAGCTTCCACCTATAAGGGTTTTCCTACTAGTGGAGTCGTAATTGCATGGGATTTGGTGGATCTAGCATTGCCGAAATTGATTGGCCATGCCATAAATACCACTGATGATACATGAAATTTGGAGTGACTTAGTCATACTCCTGGCTAGGCGTATAATATGCATACTCGTAGTCTTCATAGTCGCCGCCGTTGTACTGGTAGTCGTCACCTTCTAAGTTGCCGCCGTCGTCGTCGCTGCCGTCATCGTCGCTGTCGTCGGGCGGCGCTCGTGGCTCGAACTGAGGGTAGCGCAGGAGGGGGATATCGCCGGCCGTGATGTAGTCCATGACGCTCTGTAGAGTCCGGCCGTACCACCATAGCCGACGGCCGGCCTCGTGGAAGTTCCCAGGATGCAGACCGTCCTCCTCATACCTGGCGAGCGCCCTGTCATGCCGATTGATGAAGAAGGCGTCCCAAGTATGCTGATTATCGGGATGCCAGCGGGGATTCATCCGCTACTCCGGCGTGAGATCGAGGTAGTAGTGGTTCGTGATGGCCGCCCGGCGCGTAGTACCCTGAGGGACGGGAGGGACCGGCATGCCTCCGGCGCTTAGTCTCCAGCCGGCGGGGACGCGGTAGCCCGGTGGGCAAGGGTAGTTCGAGGCGGAAAGCTCCTCCACATGCTGGTAGGTTAGAGTGGGTGCGGTGGAAGCCATGAGAGAGTGATGAGAGATTGTAGAGATGTGATAATGCTGGCCAAGACATGAGGCGGGAAGAAAGTGGCGGGAAGACAGGGAAGAAATGGCGGGAAGAAGAGGAATCCAGAGCTGGTCATCTAACCTTTAGTCCCGGCTGGTGGGTGCAACCGGGACTAAAGGTGGTTTTGTATCATCTAACAAAACTGTCGGTGGGATAAGCACGTCTGGGTAAGCTTTAGTCCCGGCTGGTGGGTGCAACCGGGACTAAAGCTGTCGGCGGGATAAGGACTCGTGGGTGGACGCACTGCTCGATGAGATAAAGCATGTAGCGCACGACGCCCTGTCGGAAGAACAAGACAAAGCAGAAGCGGCGCCGTGCCTATAAAAGGAGCATCGATACGCCTTGGCAAGCGGACCAACAAGCCAACCTAGCGGGTAGGGAGAGTTTCATCCCCATGGATGGAGTAAAGGGTTGGAAAATCTCCCGTGGCGCAACTTCTCGAAGATGTCGTCGGTGCACACGCCCTACGACATCTTCGGAAGTTGCTCCTCGGGAAAATTTTCCTGCAGGCCCGTGAAAGACTCCATCTCCTCTAACAGTGTTGGGTAAGGGTTGGAAAATCTCCCGTGGCGCAGCTTCTCGAAGATGTCGTTGGTTTACACGCCCTATGGCATCTTCAGAAGTTGCGCCTCGGAATTTTTTCCTGCAAGCCCATGAAAGACAGAGGCGGCAAGACAGAGGCGTGAAGAAATGGCGGGAAGACATAGGCGAGAAAGAACTGGCGGGAAGACGGGCCGAGGAGAACTTGTGGAAAGACAGAGGTGGCCGGGAAGAACTGGTGGGAAGCGGGGGGCAGGAAGACAGATGAGGGAAGAAATTGGATTTTTCTGATTTTTTTGATATATTATTTGTATTTTTAACATTTTGAAATGAATTAGTTCTATTTTTTGATTTTTTAATATATTATTTGTATTTTTAACATTTTGAAATGAATTAGTTCTACTTTTCTGAATTTTTTGATATATTATTTGTATTTTTAACATTTTGAATTGAATTAGTTTTATTTTTCTTAATTTTTTGATATATTATTTGTATTTTTAAGATTTTGAAATGAATTAGTTTTATTTTTCTGATTTTTTGATATATTATTTGTATTTTTAATATTTTGAAATGAATTAGTTTTATTTTTCTGCATTTTTTGATATATTATTTGTATTTTTAAGATTTTGAAATGAATTAGTTTTATTTTTCTGAATTTATTGATATATTATATGTATTTTTAACATTTTGAAAATGAAAAGTATTTTGGAAAAAGGCCTTTAGTCGCGGTTGGCCTGGCCAACCGCGACTAAAGGTCCTTTCCGCGGGAAACACTCGAATTCGGCGAAGAAGAAGTGGCCACACCAACCACGACTAAAGGCCCCTCCCTATAAATACGCGCGGGCGGCGCGCAGGCGATCACTTCTTCTTCCTCGACTCGAACCGCCAGGCTGCCGCCGCTGCGTCTCCTCGATCTTCGTCGGAACCTCGCCGTCAGGCTGCCCTCGCCGCCGCCGCCGTCCTCGCCGCCCGCCGCCGCTCTCGCACAGGTCTCTCTCACGCTGTCCGCCGCCTCGCGCGCGCCCTCTCTCAACGATCCCCGGCCACCACACCACCATATGCATGCCGCGCGCATCGCCGCCGACGTCCTCCTCCGCGCCGTTCACCGCGCCGCGCATCGCCGCCGACGTCCCTCCGCCGTTCGCCGCGCCGTTCGCCGTTCGGGCCGCGCACTACTGCAGGCCGCGCGCCGCGCCGCCGGGAAGAGAGAGAGGAAGAGAGGAGAGAGAGAGCAGAGAGGGCCTCTCCCGGCCGTATTTTTTTTGTTTTTTTAACTAATTAAAGTGTAAATTTGTAACTAATTAAGTTGTTTTTAAATAAGTTAAAAAATTTGACTTAAAATTTTAACTAATTAAAGTGTAAATTTGTAACTAATTAAGTTGTTTTTAAATAAGTTAAAAAATTTGACTTGAAAAATTTAACTAATTAAAGTGTAAATTTGTAACTAATTAAGTTGTTTTTAATTAAGTTAAAAAAATTGACTTAAAAAATTAACCCGTCCCCAACTCCCCATCCACTCCCCGCACAGGCCCGCACAGTCGTCGCGCATTCGTGAACCCAGCACACAAGCAAACAACGCACTCAACAACGTCCTCCTCCGCCTCCCTCTCCGTGACGCCGTCGTCTGCCGCCCCGTCTCGCGCTCTTCCGCGACACCCTCTCCCACCCCTTCCTCGCCCCCTCCTACGTAGTACCCTCGCTCTGCCTCCTCCTGCTCCGCCTTCGAACCCCGGCGTTGGGGTGTCCCTATATATACCGGCGCGGAACGGCCGCGCCGATCACCCAGTCCATTGGCAGAGGTGAGCGGCGGTCTCTCGGTCACGTACGCGGTCACTGCCAGGCGAGGTCGATCGTCCGCATATACACATCTAATACGCATCCCCCCTCTCGCCTCCCTCGTCGCCCTCTCTCTTTATATGTAGAAGAGATGTGATAATGCTGGCCAAGTCGTAGTCGGACTCCCCTTTTGCCACCGCCCTTTTGCCACTGGCACCGCCCCCTTCTTTACTTAATTAATTAGTTTTTACTAGATGTTTTCAGGACTGACATATGGCGGACGATAGAGCTGACCCTATTATGGCCAACTATGATCTGGAAGCTAAAGAACACATAATGGGCATCATAAACGGCGATGTTCCTTCTGTGCCGACCGAACAAGATGAAGAAGAGGATGTCTCTTCTTATCTGAACCTTGACGGTGAAGATGAAGGTCATCAGCGAGGTGATGACGATGGAGGTCAACTGTCGATAAACGACGATCTTCAATTGCAAGTAGCAACCACCTCCGGCGAGGTATATATATACATTGAGCCTCTGGTGATACAAACTTACTGATTTGACTAAATATGTGTACTAACGCGCGCGACTCTCTTTCTTATTTTAGCCCTCGGCCGGATCGTCGAAACAATCGAGTACGTCGTCTAAGCGTGGCGCAACCAAGATGCTGAAACAAGGAGAAACATATACCATCAAGGTTGTCAGTGCAACCGGCAAGCCGCTGGAGCCCCACAAGAACTCCACCAAGTTTATCAACCAATGCGGAGCCGTTGTTAGAGACAACGTCTCGATCACCGTCCAGGAGTGGAATGAGCCAAAGAAGGCACGTCTTGGTTTCAGTTTTGTCGAGAAGAGAACAAAAAAAGATTGCTTGAAAAAGCTTATGGAACATTTCGTTCTACCTCCGGAATATAACAAATTCGATGAATTCGGTAACAAGATTGCGGAAAACAAGGAGAGGAGGAGGCTAGTCAAACAGTTCGCTCTTCATAAGATGGCCGACGCATTCCGGAAATTCAAGCAAAATCTAGCCCGTGACTATGTCAACAAGAACAAGACTCCGGATTTCAAAGGACAATATGAGAAACTGAAAGATGATTGGCCAGAATTTGTGAGGCAAAAGAAATCGGAGCAGTTCATTGAAATATCAAAAAAAATAAGGAAAATGCGGCTAAGAAGGAGTACAATCATATTATGGGGCCAGGAGGGTACCGCCTTTCGGAGCCTAAGTGGGAGAAGATGGAGAACGACCTGAGGACGCGAGGAATCCCTCTAGGTACGGAGGGATGGGACCCAAGGGCCAAAAGCTGGTGGTACGGGCATGGGGGAACGCTACACCCGGAGACAGGGGTGTGTGTTCACCGGAATAAAGCGTTTAAACCCACGCAAGCCCTTATTGACGCAATGAGGGATGCTCAAGAGGGGAAGATCATGTTCAACAGAGAGAACGACACGCTGACAAAAGCCCTCGGAAATCCTGAACACGGAGGACGTGTACGAGGCATGGGGGCCATTCCGTGGAAAATAGGCTTCTCCCAGGACGATGACCCATACGGTTACAGAAGCCGTAAGAGAAAGATGGATCGGGATGCAGATGTTGTGGCGCGGTTGGCATCGGAATTCGATGAGATGAAGAAAACCATGAATATAGTAGTACAAGAAAGATCGGCAGCTGGGACGCATGAAGATCATCCAGCGGATCTCGGAAGCCGCGGCGGAGAAGCGAGCGTGGCTTCCACGGAGGCCCCGCCGGCTATCGCTAATGCACCGGCGATCGATATTACTGCACCGGAGCCTCCCCGCTACCCCGTGGACGATGTAAAGGAGATGAAAGAATGTCATCTGCATTATCCGATTGGGAACATGTCCATGAAGGTAGCCATCGGCAGTGCTTTACCATGTTTACCTGGAGCACTCCACCACAACAACCCCATTCAAGATGGCTATGCTCGTGTCACGGTGGAGGACATAGTCCCAGGGTTTGAGGACCTGGAGATTGACTATGCTACACCCGAAAGGGAGAGAAGACTTGGAGGTGTCAAGCGCCAGTTCATTCTATGGAAAAAGGAGTTTATCAAGTTTTCAGGCGAGGCGCCAAGGCCAACAAGTCCACCCCCCTACGGTGGTGGTGGCGGTGGCGATGGTGGTGGTGGTTCACCTACACCTCCTTCACGTCAGCTGACGCCGCCCCCAGTCCACAACGTCCGGCGGGTGATCAGCCGCCGCCCCCCAGTCCTCGTCCGGCGGGTGATCAGACGCCGCCCCCCAATCCACCTCCGGCGAAGAAGCAGAAGCAATACTGGACTATTAACCCGGACCCTTATGTACCTAAGACCACAAAGGTACCGGAGCCATCACTGAAGCCTCTCCCCACGAGGCCTTGGGAACGTAGTGCCGAGGAAACTGACGCGGCCGCGGCTACTGATTATGAGAAATGGAAAGCGGATATGAAGGCGAAAAGAGAGCCTGAGCCCAAGCCAGTATTTTCTGACAAGCAAAAGAAGTGGGCTAAGTCATTTTTGAGCACACCGTCCCAAGCCGCGAAGAATCTGCCTGACGACTATGCACGTGAACTTCGTAGGCAAGCACTCATGTTCAAGAAGAAGAAAGAGTTGGCGGAGAAGCAGGAGAAAAAAGCCTTGGAGGAGGCCGAGAAAGAATTAGAAAGTAAAGATAGCGGGAAACGAGTTGCCCAGCTCGGGGAACAAAGTAAACAATCGATCCCTCCGCTCATAGTGAAAGCCACCGGTCCGGATGCTGAACTAATGGACCCCACAATCATAGCAGCTGCGGCAGCACAGGGAATGACTGTAACGGGTGCCAGAGAACAAGCGACCCAGATCGGTATGACTCTTCGTGCAGTGTTAGGCCTTGAGGAGGCGCCAATAAGTGAGGTAGCAATTACATATGTGCCGATTGGGCTTCTCGTCGAGCCTGCGCAGGAAGAGGATCTACCTCAACAAATGAGAAATTTGCTAATTTGGTACAAGGGTTACATAAAAAATAACGCCACAAAAGAATATATTTATGCGGAAGTTAGACATGAGCATCACTTCAAACATTACTATGTAACAGTTCATCTGAGTGAATTGTTCCAGCTGTTCAATCTGCGCGAGCTCGACAAATCAATCATCAGTTGCTACGTTCTGTAAGTGATTTATTTCTACCCCATCTCGTTCATTGCCTGCACTATATATATATATATATTGTCCTAACTATATTGTTGTGTACGCTATTATGCAGAATGAAGATTAGGGAATGCAGAATAAGGAACATCCATGATGTTGGGTTCATTGACCCACAAATCGTTAATGCATATGTGTTAGAAAAACACCCCGCCGACGTGCAGCAGGACCTATGGCTTTTTCTTACAAAGCAGCAACTCAAAAGTGAAATTCTATTTCCTTTCCATTTTGGGTGAGTGTTTATGTCTTGAGCACATTATCTTTTGTTTACTCCATGCATGGTATGTGGCTAATCGATGAGTTATGCATGACTGTGCATGTATCGTGTCCGCAGGTTCCACTGGATTCTGCTAATAATTCAATTTCACACCTCCTTAGTTCTCGCCATCGACTCTCTGAATATGGATGCAAAGCTTTGGGTCGACATGAGAAGAATGATGCAAAAGTAACTATTTTCATTCATTTGCCCTCTATATCGATCGTCCTATTTCGTTCATTTCCTAATATCAAGTAACTAATAACTCTCTTGTTCATTTAATTTTCTTTGCCTCGTAGGGTTTGGAGACGGTTCGCAGATGAAAAGGTCGGTGAATTCAAAAAAGAGCTAGAATTTAAAAGGCAGTGACTGGGGATATTCAGCCACCGCGGACCAATCTATGTGGATACTATGTTTGTGAGATGATCCGGAGATACACCACTGAGCGGCAGCCGTCTGATAACAACGTCAAGAGGAATAACCTCCGGAAGACGCTTAGTCCAGAATCTCGCTTCCGACCACTTCAAGAGGAACTACCAGGATGATTCATGAGCGAAGTCCTCCATCCTAAAGGAGAACACTATTACAAGGACGTAGAACTATGGATGAAGTAAATTATGTATGGAAACTTGTTCAAAATTGTATATGGTCATCCGATATTGAATATATATTGTATATTCCTCTTGAATTTTCTTGGTTCTAATTTCAAATTTGTTTGAAATTGTACATTCATATGCATGTATATAGTACCATAGAATATGTGTACTGAAACTTCTTCAAAATTAAAATAAAACACAAAATAAAATATAAAAGAAATAAAACAATTACAAACTAAAAAGAAACCAGATTTAGGGGGGGGGATAAATCCCTAAACCTGCGGAGGCCTTTAGTCGCGGTTGGCCAGGAGAACCGCGACTAAAGGTCCTCCGCCCCGACGGACTGCTGGCGGCCACGTGGACGTGCCTTTAGTCGCGGTTCGTAAGCAACCGCGACTAAAGGGGGGGCCTTTAGTCGCGCTTCATTAGTCCCGGTTGCGCAACCGCGACTAATGGCAGTTGCGAACCGGGACTAAAGCCCTTTTTTCTACCAGTGAGAGCTTAGCTAAGGGGCAGTCAATAAAAAGGTGCTGAATAGTCTCCTGTTCCCCATAGAAAACACATTTTGTACACCAATTCCTATGCCGTTTAGCTAGATTATCATTAGTTAACACAACCTTATTACTCAAAAATCACATGAAAATCTAAATCTTAAGCGGAACTTTAACCTTGCAGAGATATTTTCTCAGAAAAGAGGTATGATCACACAGAAGATCCTCATACATCGACTTCACTGTAAACAATCCATTGGATATCAATTTCCAAACAAAACGATCATCCTCATCATTCAAATTTACCATCATGAGTTTTCGATATAATTGTAACCATGAAGTCCATTTGTTACCACTCAATACCCTTCAGAATGTAATATTCAACGGTGTTTGGGCTAATACCTGTGCGACTGTGATATTTTTATGATGTACAATATTATAAAGGGATGGGTACTGCTGAGCCAAAGAAGTATTTCCTAACCAGTTATCTTCCCAAAAGCGTGTATTTGTACCATTACCCACTTTGAAAAAATCCCTAGAAAAAAACTCCTGCTTGACCTCCATTAATCCTTTCCAAAAAGGAGAATCAGTAGGTCTGACTTGCACCTCCGATAACGTCTTCTGTCTTAAGAATTTATTATGTAACAGTTCTTGCCATACCCCGTCTTCATTAAGAAGTTTAAATAGCCACTTACTCAATAAACATATGTTTTTGATTTCAAGGACCTCAATACCTAAACCCCCTTGATCTTTAGGTCTACAAACAATGTTCTAGTTTGTAAGACGGTATTTTCTTTTGTCTTCGTCGGACTGCCAGAAAAACATAGATCTATAGAAGTCCAAACGTTTCCTTACCCCAACAGGTATTTGCAGGAAAGACAACATAAACATCGGTAAGCTAGTTAATACTGAATTAATAAGAACTAACCTATCAACATAGGATAGTAACTTCCCTTTCCAGCATCCTAATTTACTCTCAAACCGTGTTTCTACCGGATACCAATCCGAATTCCTGAGTTTTTTTTGTAATGGATTGGAATACCCAAGAATCTAAAGGGGAGTTGACCAGCATCACATCCAAAGATTTGCTTATATTGGTATTCCTCCTCCTTTGCCTTTCCAAAACAAAAAATCTCACTTTTATGGAAGTTAATCTTAATCCCCGATAACTCCTCAAAGAGACATAAAATTAATTTCATATTAACTGCTTTGTTGAGGTCATGTTCCAAAAAAGGATGGTATCATCCGCGTATTGTAGTATAGAGAGTCCTCCCTCAACTAAATGTGGAATTACACCTCCAACCTGACCATCCTCTTTTGCTCGTTCAATTAAGATGGCAAGTATATCAACTACAATATTAAAAAGCATTGGAGATAGAGGGTCCCCCTGCCTTAGTCCTTTTTTGTCTAGAAATAATGACCAATATCATCATTCACCTTCACCCCAACACTACCCCCTTGAACAAAATGTTGCACTAAGCTCCCCCATTCTGGAACGAATCCCTTCATACGCAAAGTTTGTTGTAAGAAAGGCCATTTCACCTTATCATAAACTTTCTCGAAGTCTATTTTAAATAACACCCCATCCATTTTCTTAGTATGTAATTGTTATCACCAGATTTTAACCAAGTCCGGAGATGGGCCGTGATCGAAGAAGGGCTTAGAGGACATGCAGATGAAGTGTCTCTGAATCGGCCTTGTGCGAGAATTTGGGCTAGATTGCCCGTGTATTTGTATATTATGGTAGATTTAGAATTAAGAGATAGAGTTTAGTCGTACACAGCTAGGTTTATTCCCAAGATAGAAAGTCTACGGACTATAAATATGTACCTAGGGTTATTGAGAAAGGAGGACGATCACGTTCACAACAAACCAATCTAGGCGCATCGCCACCCCTTGTTTCGAGGGTTTCTCCCAGGTAAGCAACATGCTGCCTTGCGATCTAGGCAGTATTAGTTTATTCGTTGTCGGTGTTGCTCGTGCTGAAGCCTTTTTGATGGCGAGAAACACCCTTATCGTGGATGTTTTGGGGTTAACGTCGATACTTTCATGATATGCTTGCTTAGCTACGCTACCCCTCAATATCTAGCTGCCCTTACACCTATCTTAGGTGTAAGGGCAGCGTCTTGCTTGTTCTTTGTTTAGTAGATCCGATCCGTTATAGTTGTTCCTTGTACTTCAAGGATTGGTTTGATATCCGCATGGTTAGGCCTTGCAAACGGGTTGAACGATCCGATAGTGCGTAAGGTATGGTTTATTAAGTCCTAGAGGGATTGTTCCGGGGATCAACTTCATGTTGGTTTTTAGGCCTCTTTAGGGCTGGTTTTCCATCATCTTACGTATCTGCTAGGCTCAACTACGCGTAGGACGTTCCGGTTATGCGGTGAAAACCCTAGGCTATCGTAGATTGGTTTAACTTTATATTGATAAAGCAAGATCCCCATGTCATCGTAAATCCAACGTGAACCATGGGGCAATCGGCTCTTTGAGCCGATCCACAGGGCAACCTAAGAGCCGATCGGGGCTCGTATTTAATGTTTACGTGTTTGCCATGCAGGAAACTAATCGAAGCAATCCATCACCTTCCTGACCAGGTATAGGTCAGGTGGCACGCCCTTGCATCAGCCGAGACGTGTGCCGGAGCATTGCGGGCCGTTGCCCGAGGGACCAGGATCCACCAGCAGTCCTGGGAGCCTCCCGGCTCTCCGTGTTGCCCGTCGCTACTCGCCGGTGGGTTTTGGTAGGCAACACATTCTGGCACGCCCGGTGGGACACTCTACAACAACAACTACGTCGACATCCGCCGCAACTATGTCAAAATCTGCAGATGAGGTGGCGGACGAACCAGTCACGTACGCAGATCTGCCTGAGGAGCACAAGAAGAAATATGATGAGATTAAAGCCCTCTTAGAAGCCGATCTCATCGGCTCCTTCGCGAAGACCCGTTCACATGGCATTAGGTGGAAAGGGTTCTCACCCGAAGGCGCTCTTGATGAGGTAGACATATCTACCTCTTCAGAGGAACGCACCAGAGCTCTACGCCAGGAAATTAATTACATGGTGGCTCATTCCCTACACCGTCATTCTGAGAGCCTGGTGAACGCTTTTAAGCGTGTTGCGGTTCGCGTGGTTCAGGAAATCATGAAGCATCAGTACTCTCCGTCAGGACCTACCCTAGGGACTCACCAGGGAGAAATACCGTTCCAGACCAGGCCGCCGCTGCCATTCGCGCTTACAGCTCCAGACCCACAGGGTTCATCGGCGTACATCGTCTACAAGGTTGGAGGCGATCCTGGCGATTGCCAATTCCTGTATGAGCCGCCTAAAGAGATCCCACATGGATACGTGTGCACATACGTGCCGGACTGCAATACCTTGGCGCGCACGAACCAGATTGCACCAGCAGGGATTTCGGAGCGGACGCCGATAAACAGGCATGGCTAGCAAAATATGCCACCGAACGAGTCATGAAAGCTCGGTCCCTGCAGCTCATACCATGGAACAAATCAGTACCATCTTGAGAGACCAGTTCGGCATCCTGCCGAAGAGGAAAACAATCGGCTATTCCAAGCCGTACCCCGACGAATATGATTTGATCCCGCTGCCACCCAAGTATCGGCTCCCCGAATTCTCAAAATTCAATGGAGCGAAGGGTCTAGCTCAATTGAGCACGTGAGCCGATATTTGGCACGATTGGGCATGATTTCAGCATCGGATCCGTTACGTGTAAGGTTTTGCACAATCTCTCACGGGATCAGCCTTTGGGTGGTACACCTCGTTGCCACCAAACTCGGTCCGGACGTGGAATCAACCGGAAGAACAGTTTCATGTTCAATATCACTCGAAGCTACCGAGGCTGGCATTGCCGATCTACGCGAGTGCGGCGAAGCGGGGAGAAACGGTGTCGGAATACATTCAACGTTTCAGGACTGTCAGGAACCGATGTTATTCGGTTCGTTTAACTGAGAAAGAAGCAGTCGATCTGGCAGCATTGGGCCTCGCAACGCCGATCAAGGATCTGGCTTTCCAAGTAGAGTACAGTTCACTGTCGCACATGGTCCAGAAATTAACATCGTATGAGCAGCGCCACCCTGAATTGTACCAGGACAAGTTTAAGCTCTGGTAGGCCTGGTCGAGACAGAAGAATCTGAGGATTCTGCAGAAGACCTGGAAGTAGCCGTGGCTGAATGGGCTCGGGGGGCAGCTCCCGTGTCCTGCAAATGGGTGAAACCACAAGGGCCTACAAAAGGGTTTGACTTCGATGTGAGCAAATCTGAGCAGATTTTTGATTTATTGCTTAAGGAAAAACAGCTGAAGTTACCCGAAGGCCATAAAATCCCTACGACGCAAGAAATGAACGGGAGACCGTACTGCAAGTGGCATCACTCGTTCACCCATACCACCAATGACTGCAAAGAGTTTCGTCGGCAGATCCAAATGGCGATAGAACAAGGCCGATTGATCTTTGGGCAGTTTGCCATGAAAGTGGACACACATCCGTTTCCTGGCGTCAACATGGTGGAGCTTAATCATACCGCGAGGCGTCGGCTAGATTTCTCGTTCGATGTTAACATGGCAGGGCCTGTATACCACCATGGCAAGGATAAAGAAGAAAGCAGTCACTCCCGTGGTAAGGAAAAGGAGGAAGCCGATCCACGCGACCGGCCCCGATATGATGACAGGCGGTACCTCACAGAGGAGCAAGTGAGAAGCGTGCGATATCAACGACCACTCTCCACGCATCTCCTTAACAAATATGAGCGTCAGTATGACCGACGTCGGCGGTACGACAGAGATGACGAAAGATATCATCGGTCTGACGTAGACAATGGAAGATATCGTCGGTATGATAGAGACGACGAAAGATATGAGCACCACGCTAAAGGGAGGTCAAGGGAGCAGGAGGACATGGATAGACACTGGGACTGTCCTTTCTTTAAGCATTGCTGGGATTCAGGAATGAGCCGATTGCCTACAATCGACAACTACCCGGAGTGTAGACAGCGGAAGAAGGACGCAGGGGAAGTTTCAGTTTTCAAGCGTCTAGGGCCTCTCCCATCTCAGAACAAACGAGCTGAGTCATCTCAAGAGGAATACTTTGAGGAGTCGGAAGATGAAGAAGAAGATAGATACCACCGGCTAAGGTGGTATCCTGATGGACTCAGCCACTCCCAAAAGCGTAGGGTTCAGCGGCTACGTAGCTTGGAGCAAGCCGAGGCGCAATACCTGCACACGTTGAGGAAAGCGCGGCCCGATCTGGCCGTGAAAATTCAGCAAACTTTGGACGAGGAGAGTCGTCCACAGAAGAAAGAATGGCGCCCCAAGCAAGTAAAAGCCGATGCGAGTACATCGGCTGGCACGAATATGGTGTTCATACTTCCATCGGAGTTTCGTGCTCCAGGAACCGAAGAAGTGCCGATAGCACAGTTTGACTGCGGTCCACGGCCAGTTACCTTTGAAAAGCCAAGAGAGAAGGGCTACAAACATATGAAGGCCCTGTACCTAAAAGGTTATATCAACGGGCAGCCTGTCGGCAAGATGTTGGTTGACACGGGAGCGGCAGTCAATATAATGCCATATTCCATGCTACGGCGTTTGGGACGCTCCAGCGTAGATCTGATCAAAACCAACGTCACACTAAACGACTTCAACGGCCAAGCATCGGAGACGCAAGGCGTTCTGAACGTGGAGCTAACCGTAGGCCGAAAAACCATCCCTACATCATTCTTCATCGTTGACAGCAAAAGCACCTACGCTGTCCTGCTAGGGAGGGATTGGATTCACGCCAACTGCTGCATTCCATCTACAATGCACCAGTGCCTGATACAATGGGATGGAGATGAAGTGGAAGTCATTCATGCAGACGACTCGATCGAGGTCTCAATAGCCGACATGAACATTTGGGACTCGGATGGCCAAGAGCCGCTCTCTGGAGTCAATTTGGACGGCTGTGATCGCATCGAAGTTACAAAAAACAGGGTGAGGCTGGTCTTATCCACCGGCCTGACAGAGTAACAAGAGCAACATCCATCGACGTACGTGGCAAGGGCGATCCCTGCGATCGGCCCCAAAAAATAGAAAGCAAGGATCTCACTTCAAGCATGTCACGTAGTCGTAGTCGGGAGACTCCCTCCTGTAGGGGAGCACAAATAAGTTGTAAACCTTCATTGAGTAATACAATAAAAAAGGAGGCCGATTCCAGCAATCGGCCAAAATTATCCTCACCATACGTCCTGCCTGTGTTCAGCATTGATCTAGCAGGTGACGGGAAGCTAGGATATGGGTTTACATCGGCTGATGAGCTAGAAGAGATTGACATTGGTTCTGGGGATAAGCCACTGATACGTCTCCGACGTATCGATAATTTCTTATGTTCCATGCCACATTATTGATGATATCTACATGTTTTATGCATACTTTATGTCATATTTATGCATTTTCCGGCACTAACCTATTAACGAGATGCCGAAGAGCCAGTTGATGTTTTCTGCTGTTTTTGGTTTCAGAAATCCTAGTAAGGAAATATTCTCGGAATTGGACGAAATCAATTCCCAGGGGCCTATTTTGCCACGAAGCTTCCAGAAGACCGAAGAGAAGACAAAGTGGGGCCACAAGGCGCCGCCACACTAGGGCGGCGCCGCCCAGGGGGGGGGCGCGGCCCTAGCGTGTGGGGCCCCCGTGACGCCTCCTGACCTGCCCTTCCGCCTACATATAGTCTTCGTCGTGAAACCCCCAGTACCGAGAGCCACGATACGGAAAACCTTCCGCAGACGCCGCCGCCGCCAATCCCATCTCGGGGGATTCAGGAGATCGCCTCCGGCACCCTGCCGGAGAGGGGAATCATCTCCCGGAGGACTCTTCACCGCCATGGTCGCCTCCGGAGTGATGAGTGAGTAGTTCACCCCTGGACTATGGGTCCATAGCAGTAGCTAGATGGTCGTCTTCTCCCCGTTGTGCTATCATGTTAGATCTTGTGAGATGCCTATCATGATCAAAATCATCTATTTGTAATCCTTCATGTTGTGTTTGTTGGGATCCGATGGATAGAGAATACTATGTTATGTTGATTATCAATCTATTACCTATGTGTTATTTATGATCTTGCATGCTCTCCGTTATTTGTAGAGGCTCTGGCCAAGTTTTTACTCTTAACTCCAAGAGGGAGTATTTATGCTCGATAGTGGGTTCATGCCTCCATTAAATCTGGGACGATGGACAGAAAGTTCTAAGGTTGTGGATGTGTTGTTGCCACTAGGGATAAAACATTGATGCTATGTCCGAGGATGTAGTTATTGATTACATTACACACCATACTTAATGCAATTGTCTGTTGTTTGCAACTTAATACCGGAAGGGGTTCGGATGATAACTCGAAGGTGGACTTTTAGGCATAGATGCATGCTGGATAGCGGTCTATGTACTTTGTTGTAATGCCCAATTAAATCTAACTATACTCATCGTATCATGTATGTGCATGGTCATGCCCTCTCTATTTGTCAATTGCCCAACTGTAATTTGTTCACCCAACATGTTATTTATCTTATGGGAGAGACACCTCTAGTGAACTGTGGACCCCGGTCCATTCTTTTACATCGAATACAATCTCATCGCAATACTTGTTCTACTCGTTTTCTCGCAAACAATCATCATCCACACTATACATCTAATCCTTTGTTACAGCAAGCCGGTGAGATTGACAACCTCACTGTTTCGTTGGGGCAAAGTACTTTGGTTGTGTTGTGCAGGTTCCACGTTGGCGCCGGAATCCCTACTGTTGCGCCGCACTACACTCCTCCGCCATCAACCTTCAACGTGCTTCTTGACTCCTACTGGTTCGATTAAATCTTGGTCTTACTGAGGGAAACTTGCTACTGTGCGCATCACACCTTCCTCTTGGGGTTCCCAACGGACGTGTCAACTACACGCATCAGCCACGACCGACATTTATCAGCAAAAAAGTTATATCCGCATCTGATGAGCCGATGCTCAGGTACAGTTCCTGGAATCGGATAACTGGAGAGCCGATATCTTCAATTACTTGAAATATTCGGCTCGGGGGCACCTAATATGGGATAACGGACAATGAAATATGGGGTCGATGCACGAAATCGGCCAGTAAAAAAAATATATATATACAAAACAACAGGATACAAGTACAGCTGATGCACAGCCATCGACTCTAGAGGTACAAGCTCAATTGAGCAGATATCAGATTACATAGAGAGGCTCTACTGAAGGAATGTCTCAAGGGCATGGAGGGCGTCAGCACGAACACGATCCACCTCGGCGATCTCGGCCTCATCATCTTCGTCCTTGCCTGTCACCAGCTGCTTGTTCAGGGCACGTATTTCGGCCGAATCGGTCTTCGTTCAGCTTTGAGGCCTTCGCTTCCTCGTGGGAGTGGGCAATAAGAGCTTCCTTATCTTGGATGAGCTGTTTGGTTGCCCGGACCCTCTCTTCAAGGTCCTCCAACTCCTTTCGCAAGGTCTCAAGTTCAGCGAGTGCCGACGGAGGTGTCGATTTTGGCGTCCAAAGCTGCCTTCTTCTCGTTGAGCCGCCGACATTTGTCCGCAATATCGGCTTTCAACGGAAGCCGGGCGTGGCGTAGGTCGATTCGGCCGACGAGCCAATTTCACCCTTGACCTGTAGGCAGACAGAGTCACAACTGGCCAGAGTTTCACCTGCAACGTCACCGGGAGATGAGGCTGGATGTTATCAAGAATGCTCTTCACTTCCTTGGGGTCTTCAACCAATGTCTCAATTGAGGAGGAGAGCAGGGCCTTGAGATGCTGGAGTTGACCATGTGTAGCGCTGGGTCCTGACTCCTCACTTGCCTTAGAAGTAGCTGGTTCGATGGATTCAGGGTCGAACGTTAGCAAGCTTGAGAGGTCATAACCCCGACAAACAACAAGAACAACGTCGATATACGACGAAAGAGAAGGGTAGAGCTAAGGGAAGGGAGTGTACCTCTCCTAAGACCGGAGGAACGACCGATGAAGAGGTGATCGGCTCTTGTGTTTCGTTGTGGGCTTGGCCAAGTTGGCAACCTTGTCGCCTACACTTTTAGAAGTTGCTAGGTCCAGTGGTGGCGGATGGCATCGGTACCTCCTCGACTTCCCCACTAGAGGTGTCATCAGTCTGCAAAGGAAGTGGTTAGCCGATGAGAACAGCAATGGGTTAGCATGATATATGAGCCAAGGAGAGTATGGAGGGTAATTACATTCGAAATCTCCTGGTTTAATGAAGAGGCTTGCGGTTCCTTGCGAGCTCTCTTGATGCATCGGCTCTTTGTGCGTAGACCGCCTCGCCTCGCTTTGATAGGAGCTTGGGAAGCAGCAGGTTCAGGAGCTGACCTTTTCTTGGAAGCCGACGGTGGCAAGTCTGGCTGGCTTTGCGTGGTGGTTTTCCCAGAGTTGCCCGAGCTCAAGTCCCTTCGACTGGACTGTGTCTCCTCACTGGAGTTTTCTTCAGTAGAGGCCTGTAAAAGAAATACAAGCATGTTGCAGGAGCCTAGAAGGATAGATGGAATCAGCCAAGGCATGGATCAGCTTACGTGCAAACTTTCTTGAGCTGGAGTAGGGCTTTGGCGCTTCAAGGTCTTCCTGGCAGCTACTTTCCTCACTGCTGTTCTCGCCTTGACTGAGGCTCGGGGGGCAGCTGGCCCAGAAGATACTCTGCTCTTGGAAGCCGATTTTGGAGTCATCGGCTGGCTCTGCATCAAAACCTTTTTCAAAGGTGGTGAGCTTTTGCAGAAGAGGACCACCGGAGCTGGTGGGAGGAATTTGAAGGGGGAGCCGTCATCATGTACAGGTTCTGGACCGTCTTGTTGCTGCAAGGAGACAGAGCAAGGTTATAAAAGAAAAGAAATTTTTGCAAGCCACTTCAAGATAATTCGTTAGTAGTGGTACCTGTTCTGCAGGGATATCATATTCAGCATCAAGTTTCTTCAGCAATGGTCCCAGAGCTCTCCTGAAGGCATGAGTCTTCCACATTGACCACCAGGTCTCGAAACCATCGGTTGATGAGGTAAAAGAGAGGTTGTGAGGAACTGGGATGGCTAGAGCATCAAAGAAGGAGTAACACCTCTGACTGGTGAGGACATCGGGCAGCTCAGCTCTGCTCTCTGTCAAGTGGTGAAGGAAGAAATGGGGAGATACCTGCCCAAGACCAAATTGCCGGGCTGCTACGACCGGCTGATAAGACTCATAACCAGGTTTGATGATCCTGTTTGAGGTGCTCATGCCAACTGGTAGGAAGCAGGGACGGATCATGATGGAATACAATTGCCGGGTGCTGGCGTCATCGGCAAAACTGTCTAGCCTGAAGGAGACTGGATTTTCAAAATTTTCAGACTCCGTATAAGGAAAGAAGAGAGGATTGCCCAGGCCTTGGTAGAAAATTCTGAACCACTCTGATGCTTCCCTGAGGGTCAGTTTGCTGCCTGGAAGGCTATATAGAGCTTGGCCGTAGCTAGTGCATCGGATCTGCTTCCCATTAGTATCTGGGAAGGTGCAAGTGGCCAAAGGTGGAAAGTTTGGGATCTGGTTTTGGAAGTACAGCTGAGCCCATAGCTGAATAAACCACCAGGGACCTCCTGTTTTGACTGTCTTTTGGGAAAACAGTTTAACATACATTAGCTGGAGATATCGATAGACCTCTCCAAGAAACAGTTTGCCAATGCCAAGCTGAGTGCCTCCGGCAAGTTCATAGGCCAAGGAAAGGTAATTCTTGGTTGGAGCAAGTGAAGGGCCACGAGAATATGAAGTGTTCCAACCAGAAATTCGGGAAGGCCGTGTGTTCTTTCTCTCGTTACCGGGCCTTTGTTTTTCATGTGGCGTCGAAGATAAGCACCCCGGCTTGTGCACTCGTTTTGGAAGAGAGTGTGAAAGGGACCTTTGGCAGCATAAAAGCAGAGGGGCTTGGGGATGCAATGTCTAGACCAGTGATCATGTCCACGTCTAGTAGGGTTGGTGTCATGGGGCCATGGCCAAACATGAAGCAATTCAAAGCATCAGACCAAAAGTAGCCGATGGTTTTCAGAAGGTTTTCATGTTTCTCAAGGGGAGACAGTGATAAAGCTAAATCATCGGCTATTCCTGTGGTTTCCCAGGTGGCTTGGTGAGTTTTGGATATTCTATTGTACCATGAAACCCAATCTTCAGGAGGATTAGGCCAGGCTCGTAAACAGTCGGCCCAAGAAGTTAGATCTAAATTCTGGTTCACGAAGGGAATTCTATTGGCCTCGCATGAAATCAAATGGGCAGGACTCTCGGTAGAACGAGGGCCAAGACAGAGAGAATTTGGAAGAGAAGGATGCGGCAGCAGAATGTCTGATACCTAAAAATTAATGACGGAATGAGACATTAATTCAGATGTTTGCTGTTAATTTTGCTCGGATAGCGGGGAGCGGTTGAGGATTACCTTCAGGCCAGAGACCGTAGCGTTGGCGTTGGATGATTCCGCCATTGGATTTGCTGCGGTGTTGAATCTGCGCGATTGAGATCTGAGATTCGCGTGGCCGTAAGTTGGATCTGTTCGAGCGGCGATTTGGGGATCTGAGTTTACTCTTTCAGATAAGGGTTGCAGGTTACCGTTTGAATAGGCAACTGATTTGGCCTTACTCGCGTTTTATTGTAAAGGCCGATGCGCTGCCATCGGCTCTTTGCGCGTTGACTTGCTTTGACAATCGGCAAAATTGATATGAAAACAAAATCGACATAGAAACATTTTCTTCATTGATTGAAAGGGGATTTTTACAGAGAAGAGCCGATTGCTCAGGAAAGGAAGAACAAAAGAAGAGCCGATTACTACTACTAGTCCTATGCTAGTAGTCCCTATCTAAGGGCCGTCGCTGCCCTCGACGTCGCCGTCGTGGCTGCCGTCAGCGCTGCTGCCGGCGAGCTCCTCGTCGCTGCTGCCGTAGCCCTCGGCAGGGGATTCTTCCTCCTCCTCCTCGTCATCGTCGTCGTCGTCCGACCCGGCGCGGAAGCGCTTCGTCGGCGGATACTCATCGGAGGAGGTGTCATCCTCCTCTTCCTCCTCCTCGTCGGAGGAGGTGAAGTCGTCCCAGGAGAGGAGGTCGTCCTCGCTCTCCGCCTCCAGCTCCCCATCGACGAGGAACTGGAAGTCGTCTTCTCCGTCGGTCAAGGACTTTTCATCCTCGGACCAGACGGAGGAATCATGATCCTCCTTGTCCCACGTCATTGGGGCGAGGATATCGTGCGCCGCCAGCGAGCCCCACTCCGGCGTCAGCTCACGAGAGGAAGAGGATAGGGAGGAGGGACCCGATGAGGCAGAAGAGGAGGAGGAGTCCATGGTGCAGAGGAGGGCTTTTCGATGGTTAGTATGGAGCAGGGGGATGAAGAAGCGAACTGCTCGACGCGGTTAAATAAATGGGATATAGTGGAGATTTAATGCTGCGGCGGTTTCCGAGGACGTGGTGCCAAAACTGTCAAATCGTGCAGAGAAGTTGAGAAGGCAAGGCATCATGATGAAAGGATACTGTGACGGTTCTGCTCTGCCACGACGTGACCCTACGAAGAAAAAACAGAGTGGTTTTGAAATTATCATTACCAAAACCAGGGGGGCATGTGTTATCACCAGATTTTAACCAAGTCCGGAGATGGGCCGTGATCGAAGAAGGGCTTAGAGGACATGCAGATGAAGTGTCTCTGAATCGGCCTTGTGCGAGAATTTGGGCTAGATTGCCCGTGTATTTGTATATTATGGTAGATTTAGAATTAAGAGATATAGTTTAGTCGTACACAGCTAGGTTTATTCCTAAGATAGAAAGTCTACGGACTATAAATATGTACCTAGGGTTATTGAGAAAGGAGGACGATCACGTTCACAACAAACCAATCTAGGCGCATCGCCTCCCCTTGTTTCGAGGGTTTCTCCCGGGTAAGCAACATGCTGCCTAGATCGCATCTTGCGATCTAGGCAGTATTAGTTTATTCGTTGTTGGTGTTGCTCGTGCTGAAGCCTTTTTGATGGCGAGCAACACCCTTATCGTGGATGTTTTGGGGTTAACGTCGATACTTTCATGATATGTTTGCTTAGCTACGCTACCCCTCAATATCTAGCTGCCCTTACACCTATCTTAGGTGTAAGGGCAGCGTCTTGCTTGTTCTTTGTTTAGTAGATGCGATCTGTTATAGTTGTTCCTTGTACTTCAAGGATTGGTTTGATATCCGCATGGTTAGGCCTTGCAAACGGGTTGAACGATCCGGTAGTGCGTAAGGTATGGTTTATTAAGTCCTAGAGGGATTGTTCCGGGGATCAACTTCATGTTGGTTTTTAGGCCTCTTTAGGGCTGGTTTTCCATCATCTTACGTATCTGCTAGGCTCAACTACGCGTAGGATGTTTCGGTTATGCAGTGAAAACCCTAGGATATCGTAGATTGGTTTAACTTTATATTGATAAAGCAGGATCCCCATGTCATCGTAAATCCAACGTGAACCATGGGGCAATCGGCTCTTTGAGCCGATCCACAGAGCAACCTAAGAGCCGATCGGGGCTCGTATTTAATGTTTACGTGTTTGCCATGCAGGAAACTAATCGAAGCAATCCATCACCTTCCTGACCAGGTATAGGTCAGGTGGCACGCCCTTGCATCAGCCGGGATGTGTGCCGGAGCATTGCGGGCCGTTGCCCGAGGGACCAGGATCCACCAGCAGTCCTGGGAGCCTCCCGGCTCTCCGTGTTGCCCGTCGCTGCTCGCCGGTGGGTTTTGGTAGGCAACAGTAATTCATGGATTGTTTCGTGAAGTATAACTACCCCTTCCAAAATATTTCTACCTGGCATAAAAGCTGATTGAGTTGACTTTATAACTCTTGGCGCAATCCTCGAGATGCGGTTCGTACCAACTTTAGTAAATATCTTAAAACACACATTTAACAAACAAATAGGCCTATATTGTGTAATAATGTGATAACACCAAAATTTAGTTTATAAAGAGGCGAATCTGGTAAACTGTGAAAACAAAGCCATTAGATCATCTTTTATTACTTCCCAATTTTTTTGATAAAACTCAGCTGGAAAGCCATCTGGTCCAGGAGCTTTATTCAGTTCCATCTTAGAAATTGCCTCAAAAACCTCCTCTTCCGTAAAAGGGGCCGTCAAGATCTCATTCTCTATTGATGAAATCTGCTTAATATCATGAATCTCCTCTTCAACTAAAGAGATATTGGTTGGTGCCGGTGCCCCAAACAATTTCTTATAAAATTCAGTAATATAAACCTTCAAATTATCTTCCCCAACAATAGTTCCCTCTTGTTGCTCTAATTGGAAAATTTTCTTTTTTCGGTGCTTACCATTCGCTATTAAGTGGAAATACCTCGTATTATTCCCCCTTTCCTGAATATGCTTAACTTTCGCTCTTTGGGTCCATTTAGACTCATCTTCTCTTCGTAATTTGTTCAAACTATCATTTGCCTTTTTAAATTCCTCCCTTTCATTTGAAGTCAGCATAATTCCTCCCTTTCTTTTTTTTAACTTGTTTGCAACTGAACCTATAGATTCTCAAAACACATTCAGAAATATATGCGTGAACGTACTGTACAAAGTATGGGCCAAGAATATGGCATCTCCAGCCTGATGTGTAAGCCACTAAAGGAAAATCGACGTGCGCCGACGGTCAAGATTCTACGCTGACGGGCCGTCGATGTAGGTCTCCAGGAGGGGAGGGGAGCCGTGTGGCCGTCGGCGTAGATGGACCTACACCGGCGGCAGCTGTTGGCCTAGATAGTTCCGTTGGCGTTGGTTGAGGCCCCTGAGGGTGGCCGTTGGTGTACAACAGACCGTCGGCGTAGTTCTGACAGGTGGGCTATCCCAACATCCATCCTGCTGGACTATCAGACAGCGTCGGGTCGACAACTATGCCGACGATCGTTTTGTAAGTACAACTATTTTTTTTGAATGACTAGATCAAATCCTCCAACCTTCGGACCTTAGCAGCAGCTCCCCACTGCCCAACGCCCACCCACCCCAGCACAACCCACCCCATCGCCATCTCGCCCCTGCCCTTCGGCGCGTGGATGAGGGATTATATCCAGCGACGTTGCAATGCGCTCACGCTGGAGCGGCAGGCGGAACCTGATTGGGCTGCGGCAACACGCTATGGCAATGCCGAATGTGACGTCGAGGTTGAGGCCTACCACAGTCATTACGACGGTCCGTATAACCGCCTTGAGTGCCATGAGTGGTGGAATGGCCGTGATGATGTGGGCGCCGTGCTAGCCCCCTATATGTATGTGCCATCTCAACCCCACCTGGCTCGATGCCGTCGTGGCCAAACCCTTAATCAATTCCAATGAGGTCACAGATGAATCAATCCCATGACGTACAACTAAATCGGTTAAGCATGCCCCTTTGTCTCTCGTGCTAGGAGGTGAAGGCGACAACCTCTCCCGTCCCAAATCTTTGCCAGTGTGAGGGCTGGTCTCCTCTCTCTCTCTCTCTCTCTCTCTCTCTCTCTCTCTCTCTCTCTCTCTCTCTCTCTCTCTCTCTCTCTCTCTCTCTCTTTGCTTGCCGCTCCGACGGCGGGAGGGAATGATGAACTTCCTCCTCTATTCTGATCTAGTTTTTAGGGTTAGGGTTTACCGGTGTGGGGGTAGAGTTGAGGCGGAGTATGTGCTATCGTGCGTCGTTGGGGTGGTGGGAGTGGCAGCCGAAAGATTAAATCCGCCTCAACTCTACCCCCACACCGGCACTGACCTTCACGGAGGCGTCTCAGAGTTGATGGCATCATGTACTTGTCGACCTTTCAGATCGGCAGCTTGGTCTTCTCGCCTTTGTTCAGACCTGGCGAGATATGTTTCTTGGTGCGTCGCTAGTGTTCATCATTATCCACGACGACGTTCGGGGCCAGGGCAAGGTGGATTTTCAGGAGCGAGGATGTCGGTCCGGAGGTGGTGGATTTTTCATTATTCCTCGTCGTCGATGGGATGTAACGATCATTGTCCAAGTAAGCACGTGAACATCCCTCCGTCGATGTGCCACAATGACATGTGCCTCGCTGATTTCAGCGGGTTCGTTCATCGACTCGTAAATCTTCATTTGTGATGGTGCTCTTTTGGATCTGGCAATGTTGGGGACACGGCATCTCTTTCAATGCACATCTAGGCAGCGTTGAAGTTTGGCGACGGCCACTGGCTTTGGTGAGTGCAGAAAAGTCTAGAGATTGTTTCATGGAAAATTTTCACCTATTTGTCCCGTTTTTTCTCTTAGTTTCCATGTTTCTAACTTATTTGCCTATTAGTAAAATATATGATTGCTCTAAAAAAAAGTCCAATAAGATTACGGGCGTCCGCATTTTATTTTTGCACTCCACCACGGCCATGGATTGATCAGGGCTGCCGTACGTAGGGGAGAGAGATGATGTTGGGGAACAACACTCATAAATTGCAAACCAGCTAGTATGTAAAACCAATCAAGAGCACACTTAGTGGTAATGATTTCTAATGACGCGCTAAATTAAATGGACAAAGAGTCAGAATAAATTTGTAAATAGTTTAAACTTTTACTTAAATACCTTTCCATCTCCATATGTAAGTGTAAATGTAGCTTTTCGCACAAAAATGTGTAAATATAGCAGCATAGGATAAATCTTGATGGATAAAAAAATGTTTGCATAGATCTCATACGAATGAGAATTAGCTCGTTGGAACAAGATGAGTAAAAATTCAGTTGCAACCGTAGTTCAACTGACCAACATGAATCTCCGCGTAATCTCCAACATGTAAGAAGTTGTTTGAGAGCTAAACTAATTCTCATTCGAATAAGAATTAGCAAAAACCTAGCTTATAGCTCGATCAAATATAAAACTATTACACCTGATTTGCAACTAGAATCTGTCAAACCGCAAATGGATTGCAACTAAGAAAAAATAATTAATCATGACAGTTGAGTTTGGTTCGTGATTCGTATTAACTGAAAGTTGCAAGTGGGTTATAACTGACCTAGTCGCTCCCTATCTTTACTATTAAATTGAAATAGGTGGTTGTCTGGTGTCACAAACGGGCCAAACGTGTTATTTCTAGATCCAAGAGTTTCCATGGTTTGGTCCTATGTTTTCGTCCGTAGTTGTTCCGTTGCTTTTCGTCTTCGTCCGTCGGTCTATGTGCCACGTATATCATAAGTTTGTCCGTTGCGGCGGATTTGCGGAGGGGACCTAGTAAATAAATATAACCCGCAACTCTAACACCAATAACAGATCGTTAGTATCTGTTCTTCCGGAAAGTGTCTTTGGCTCCTGGGCACTAGTGATTCTGCTGTTTAAAAAACCATATATATTAGTTTTTAAAAAATCTGAAAAAACTGGATATAGTAATTGACATAACCAGTAACTTTATGTGAAATTCTTTATATTGTAGGCTACACGAAAAAATAAAATCTTTTAAAATTTGGAGATTTGAAATATGATTACCCATATCCATATCTTTGTCATTTTTGTGTAGTCTAGAATACAAAATATTTAAAATTGAAATTTTACACGTTTGTGGGATAAATTATTGGCTACAACATGGGTTTTTTTTTCTATTTTTAAAAAATCACAAATATGATTTTGAAAAAAAACAGTGCCCAGGAGCAAAAAATCTCCGTCCCTATTCTTCCTCCTTCTTGAAAATGACTTCTCTTTACTCAATGAGGAACACGGAAAATGTACGAAGTAAAGTTCATTGGCTTCTCCTTAGGATGGCCATAGTTCTAGTATCTAAGGTAGTATCATGCACCTTAGGCCCACAAAAATGATGATGTGTCATCTAATTAATGAGGAGAGACAAGATTAAAGTAACATAGGTGGATACTGTATCATAACGCAAATTACGAGAAAAGCTAATGCTAAATAGATCTTGTACACACATTTTGTATTGGGATTCTACAAAACAATAATTTTAGATGATTATGATAGTACTCTATAATACCACACACTATAGTGATAGTATCATAGACAAGTATCATATGCATGATAGTACAATATGATACTATGCACTATAACCAGCCGTACAGTACACTTGCGGTCGAGCTTGCTAGCACGTGGCAAGCCCAGAGTGACCCCAATTATTTGAATCTTCATTTGCTTTGGATTAGCAGGGACACTTGTTGCCAAAAGAAGCGCGCTTCGTATGATCCACGTAGGATGCACAAGCAGCGTCCCGCGCACCTAATTTTATCTGCATGCATGTAAAAGGTCTGGGCCATGAACTCATGCTAAAGGTTCAGACCAGAGCTTTTCCAGATAACACATAGGAGCCAATCACTCCCTCTGTAAGTTGTTCGATATCTACCCTTCCAATTACGTTCTTGTAAAGTTGCCCTCCCTCCTTTTTTGTTGTTTAGGAAACTCTTCTTGAAGACACAATTTACCACACCATAATAGTTTGAATCAGAATTCTATAAACACGTATCAGATTTTAACCTGTGTAAGCATCAAAGTCCCTCCGCCCCCAACCCAACCCAACCCTCCGCCCAAGTTAGAACTCAACCCAACCCTCCGCCCCCAACCCTAACCCTCCCGCACCCCGCCCTCCGCTGCCGCCGCCGCCGGTAGCGCCGCCGGGGGCAAAGTCCCTCGGGGCGTGGCGGCGGCGGGGGCCCTTCCACGTCGCCGCGTGCAGATCGGCGGCCGGATCCCCACCTCCTCGATGCTTGGCGGAGCAGACGCGCGTGGGATGGGCGACGGCGGCGGCGGCCCTCCTCCCGTCGGCTGTCCCCTGGCGGACCGGTCGGTGCGGGTGGGATGGGCGGCGCTGCGGTCTCCCTCTTCTCGTCGGCTTCCCGCGGCACTCCGGCAGGGGTTGGTGGTGGGCGGCGGCCGCACCCTCGGTCTGCGCCATGCCATCCACCATCGCCTCTCGTTGGTGCGTGGAGGCGATCTCGGGCATCTTCCGCGACACGAGGGCGCCCGGGGCAGCAGCCTTGGGTTTGACGGAGGAGGTGGCCTCTTCTTCGCCGGAGAGGGTCGGCCTGCGGTTGGTGGTGGTGGATTTTTGATCTATCATCGCCGGCCGGCGGTGAGATGGAGGTGCATGGAAGCCGGCGATGGTGTCGCCGGTGGAGGGTTGGGTTGGCCAGCCCGGGATGGTCGCCGACGTGGGGGCCCGGCCTGAATAAAGGCGGCGGTCCTAGGGCCTCTCTTGCGTGAAGAGGAGGACCTACGGAGGCCTGGACTCATGATCCGGCCGGAGGGTTGAGTTCCGGAAGGCTCCGCCGGCGAATGTAACGGTGCTTTGCCCGGAGTTTGCTGGATCGGAGGTATTCGGTTGTGCGCACCCATGCGTTTATTCCGACCGTTTGGTTACGGAGGGAGCGACGCGAAGCTCTTTTTCCGTGTTGACATCAAGTGACTATGGATCCATGATGAAAGTCGGAAGAAGAGAATTTCATGAAGGCCGGAGGGGAGGACTAGCTAAGGGAGGTTCAAGTCTCCGCGCTGTTGAGGGGCTTGCTTGGTGTCCGGGCTTCACAACAGCGGTATGAAAGTGGGGGCGACAACACATGTGAAGCGCAGAGTCCTACCTTTCAGGGTGAAAATCCAAGGTCTGGCCTTAACTGGTTGTGCCTGGCAGTAACCTTGGTGGAGACATTGTTTTGAGAGTGGGGACTATCTTCAGGGTGAAAACCTAAGATCTTTGATCGGGCGACGACGGTGTTGGAGCACTGTTCCCTTCTTGGAGGCGTCGTTTTTTGGAGAGTCTGCAATTCAGGTGTTTTCATGGTGGTGGATGTATTGTTGTTGTTAGGTCCGTGATACTGTAGCGGGACTTTTGTTTCTTAGTTTTCTTTTCGTTTTTTTGGCTGTGTGCATCCGTAGTGCCATTAGGGTGGTGCGTTGTTGCAGAGGCTGGGTGTAATTGGTATCTCTCGATATTAATATATTCCCTTTATCGAAAAAAGCATCAAAGTCCAGTTTAAACCAGATTTAAGCACCCATATATGTATTTAAACCACAAATATAGAATTAATTGTATCCTCGCCATGAAATGTCACACCACATAACCTAACAGGTTGGCCTCGATCGTAAAATTTGCATTTCGTCGCAAGAGCAAGATCTTTTATGTTGGTCAAGCAAAGGAGGTGCAAAACTGGTATAAACAACTTTTAAGTTGTGAGACTAGGACGTCCCATTAATCCTTTTTCTAGTTATGGGGATCCCTATTCATTTTTAAGTTGTGAGACTAGGACGTCCCATCAATCCTTTTTCTAGTTATGGGGGTCCCTATTCATTATGTCAAGTTCCGAAATAAAGGGTGTAAGCGGGGTGGAAGACTTGGCTGTGAAAAAAAGGTAGTTAGAAAGACAAGTCACTAGTACAGAGTGATACATCAAATAAGGGTGAAAAGTTTCATTGGCCATGATTTTGGGGTCGATTCGATCACCCCATTCCTATCAAAGGTAGCAAAACATATCCTTTTCGTAGCAAATTGTTTTTCGCTATGAACAAGGCGAACTAAAATCGCCAATGTAGTTGGCTTGCCACATCGACGACGAGATGAAGACTAGACTGAGCCCTTCGTCTTACAACTTGTTATATCGTCAACAACTCCTCCTTCTTCCACTTCATCCTAAAGGACATAAAAATATGCTATAAAGAAACAAATGTTTCTACAAATGGATAAGTAATACACAATTAACCAATGCAAATATAATTCAATCTAGAAGGACAAGTAGGACATGATTAGTCTAACTAGAGCCAATGTTCAGTAATCTAAACATAGCACGTATCAACAAAAAAAAAAGGATAAATATGTCCTACCTGTACCCATGTCTAATATACTACCATAGAAGGTATATACGATACTTTATCGGTTTTAATGTATCCCTACAATGTATCTAAGATAATTCAAACCAAGTTTGGTGAAAAAAAAGCATGCCAACACGTAGTGTGCAATATATATCTGAAATACATGCATATTTATATGTAAAAAATGAGTATACGTAAAAAAAATACATACTACCTAAAAAGTAGTATATGTACTACCAAATTAGTCTTATATACTCCATACTACACTAGTACAAACTCGCTGCTTAGAGACGGCCCATCGAGTCGGTTTACCATGAAAGTGAAACAAAACAACTCTGCTTAAAAACCTCAGACGGTTGAGAAAAACAACTTCTTAGTTGTGAGACTGGAACATTCCGTTGTTCCATTTCCTGTGTATGGGGATCTAAATTCATAATCTCAAGGTTCAAAATAAAGGCTGAAAGCTGGGTGGTAGACAGGTTAAGATTCAACTTGGTAGATGGAAAGACACGTCACTTGTTTAGAGCGACACATCGGATACATGCGAAAGGCTCATTGGCCACACGGTTTTTGTGGTCCTTCCGAAGGACTCCTTCGCCATGCATTCCTGTCACTAGTGCAATGGTAGAAAAATGCATTTGTTTCCTTAGCGACGTACATAAATAGTGATAAACCAGAAACCATTTTTGATGTAATTTATAAAAATTAAAAAATGGCCGGGGTGCTGCTTCACTTCTTTGACGGTGGAGAGCAGGCCGTGTTCCTTCATCTTCTAACTCATTGCATTGTGACCGGCTCCTCCTTCTTCCATGTCTTTCTAAAGGACAAAAACATGCATAATAAAGCAACAAATTTTCTTGAAATGCCCAAGTAAACATGATTAACCGAAGTAAGTACCACAATATACAAATTAGAAGGACATGAAGAACACAATCAATCTAACAAAGCATGTAATCAATAACCTATACATATGGAATCATCAATAATATAGATATAATCAAGATCATAATCTCCATGAAGGTTATCTAAACAGAGCATATGATCAATCCATACATATACGAAACCATGCAAAGTATAACCAACCGAATTCGTATACTATGAGGACCAATAAATAAATAAAAATAGTAGCTGCAACATTTAACAATAGAATAAATCTAAAAATAATAGTAACTAGTAGCTGCAAGATTTAACCCTAGATTTAAAAACAGAAGAATTAAAAAGAAGCTAGACAAGATTTAACCCAAGATTGAAACTACTGCTAGATTAACCAAACCACACTCCAGATGAATCAAACATTCAAATCATATTACTTAACGAATTAATAGCTTTTAAATTTATTGTATACCACACTCATGCCCGCAAATGAAGAAACTCTATTTTCTTAGGGCTTAAGGATACGACGGCAACGGCGTAAAAAGGACAAAGAACGCTAGAATTGAGATCGAGTCGTTCTGAAGACCCCTGTTACACGCGTGTGGTCACATGGTAAAGCTCCAAAAGGTGAGAACTTGCGGGAGCATGGGTTTCGATCAAGCGTGTGGAAGCCTGGAAGGCCACACACACAAAATAAGATTAAAACTTGTGTAGGAAAAGACAGTAGCACTTCCCTGAAAGGGACCTTCTTAATTAGGAATTAAAAGTAGCGTTGTCGCTTGATCTAATGAAGGCTCCAAAATTGCATGATTGATCGTCGTTGATACATATCCGTCGCTTTCCGGCACTGGAGAAGATCTATGGCCATAATACACCCTCTCTTTTGCATCATTTTATTTCATAATATTAGCACAACGTAGATTTATCATTTAATAATAGTAGATATCATTTAATCCATTTGTCCCTGCTACCATACTAACTAAAGTTGCATCGGGGTCACTGGGTCTTGTCTTCTCCTCGTTTCGTCTTCATCTTCAGATAACGTTCTACCAAGTGCCAAGTCATTTCAGATAAGTTCTGGCTCTAGTACGGCCCATCTTTGAGCTGATCCCTAAATTATTTATTACTACTTTGAGAATTGGCCCCTGAATTATTGCTTGGATACATATTTTGGAATATCATACCATCACTGCAATTATTCCAGGGAGAATGGAGATGAATGAAGCTGCCTCTGTTGTCTTTTATTTTCCCCAAGTGGTGCTCGATCTGTTGCACAAGTGGTGCAGTCAGTGATGGATGGGAATAAGCCTTTACACACAAAACATACGACAGTGCACCCCCATATAATTTCTAACAAATCGCAGTAATGTGTTGCAGATAAATCCTTGTCTAACAACGGGTTGTCTCGCAAAAAAAAAAACAACGGGTTGTCTCGCATTGTGCAGCAGCTGTTGCAAGTGCCATGTCGATTGGGTAACTACTCCCAGCTGAAATCCTTTCTGGTGACTTCCCAACGAAGGGAAATAAACTAAGAAAGGGGATCAACTAAAAGCGACTCTACACTACCAGCTACTAGTAGCAGGCTCGCAGTTAGTTAACTAATTACCAGCTAATGCTCCGTGAGTAGGATTGAAATAGGCTACTATTGTAATCAATCGGTTGCTTTGCGTAACGAGGTACCATAGATTATGCTTACTTACAATGCTTTCAGGTTCGGCGACAAGTAGGCAGGAAATTAAGAATGAAAGCAAGCATTAATATATGCACTAGTGATGATTAATTAGGAAAAAAGATGTTCTTTTGGGGCATATGGATCTTGAGATAACCATACGCTTTAGCTTTTACAGGGAGCTAGGACACACCCAGCTGGAGCCTCTCTAGTGGATAAGCTTGCTAGTTCTGTAGTATTTTCTCGTTGCTTTCTCATAGCTAGTTTAGGACGCTAGTTGGGGAGAAAGAAAGGATGTGTAACTTTGCTATCTACAAGTAGCATCTTGCACGGTAGGATCTCTCCAACTTTTCTTGTTTCAGTGCAATCCAGTTACTTAGTTAGTAATTAGGTCCCGGAGAAAAAAAGTGTTTTGCTAATTGGTGTACGTCTTCAATGTAAGAATCTAGTGACACTTTTCTCAAATGTAGTTGAGGCACGTGTTGCAGTTGAGGCGATACAGTTAACTTTTTGATACGTGATGCAGTTAAGACATGAATTGCAATTGGGATGATACAGTTGACACATGAGATGCAGTTGACGCACAAGATACAGCTGAGATGATACATTCAAGATACAACTTGCAGTTAAAATGATACAGTTGAGACATGAGTTGCAAGCGAGAAACCATTTTCTAATTTTTTTTTTAAGCAACTCATATATTTTCCATTTTCTTTGATATGATTTAGTTTGGGGTGAGGAATGTGTACTGAAGCCGAAACCTTTCTTTAATTAAGGAGTTATCGGAAAAAAAAATCCTAGGACCGAGACTTCACACAAAGCTTGCTTTCAAAGGATTATATTACTCAATATTTTTCCCGTTAAGCTCCAAGCCCTCTTATTTTTTTGGTCTTCTGATGATGATGGCCGCGAGGGGCATGATGGTGCAAAACCCTCGCATTTTGTTCCTTACAAAATTTCCAGGAGACAACCTTTGAAGGATATTAATTGGCCTAAATTGTCTGCAACATGTCATTAAACGCAAACGAAAAAAGGATCACCATCCAAATTCGCATGGTGAAGAGACACATGAAGAGAGACAACGTGGGCTTAGCCCAGTGGTTGGGGTCGCAGTGGCGCACCCTAACGACCAGAGTTCGATCCCTGCCAGAGACGAATTACTCGAATTGTCACGCCAGGTCCCGCTTCTACTATATCAATAGTGTTCTAGTTCCTCCTATTTCAATAAAGAGACACATGAAGATGATTCTTTTGCTTGGTTGCAAAGAGGGCAATTACCACTTTTTTTGGGCCAGACCGAAAAAAGCCAGCTGCTAAAAAACGAGGCTGCCTCCCTATTTCACATTTTTTAGACTACCCAGGCCTAGCCTGGCCATCGAGGCAGCATTTTAAGCCCGAGCCAAGGAATTTTGGATCGGGCTACGCATGGCCAGATATGCACATCCCCGATAATGAAGGCAGGCAAACGACCACATCCTATTTCCTAACCAACTAATGGAAGAATATGAGCATCCCATGTTTTCATAACCATGGCATTCAAGGAAAATGGGGCCCTCAAACTGTGTTTTGTAGGCTGATGAGAGCAGATTAATGGCAATCATTATTGAATTTTATGGATGTTGTCAAAGACTACACCACAGAGGTGGACCTTGGAAACACTCCCCTAAAGGTTGAAAAATTGTTGGATGTGCTCAATTTTGAAGCCATGTTGGATCTTAATTTGATTGATCCCTAAAAAAATCTTAAGCTTCTTCCAGCAAGACCAATTTTCTTAACCCAATGGTTTCTGGTGCTATGTCCTTTTTTCAAAATCGCTGACAACCACCAGTAGGTCCAAAATTCACCCTTCTTGCATTCTCCAACCGTAACCATGGTGGTAGCCAGAAAGATCATTTTCTTGATCATTAGAAGGATTCCTTAGGCCAGCCCAAGATTTTAAGTAGTGCCCCCCATCTAGGCAGACACAAGTTTTGAAAGTGAAAGATATCATGACCATCTAAGCATGTCAGGCGGCAAATCACTCCATTTTAAAAAAAAAAATCCTCCAGAAACCTTGTCACCCCACGCTCGTAAATACGTATGAAGAAGCGTGGATATAACTTTTATGACCTATTTTTGTACATAATTGGAACCGGGGTCACAAATGGCTTGCGAAGTTAGGAATACAAGAGCAAAGACCATACAACGGACCATGGGAACATTCTTCCATCTTCCCGTAGCCAACTTGTCGGCAATCTTATCTTGCAAATACTAGAAATCTATCATTAGTGCATGGCCAAGAGACGACAAGCGGAAGATCAAGGTAATGCACGAGGAAGGTGGATGTAGTGGTCGGGAATGATTTTTGGATGTCTTGTAATCCTAGATCCTCACACCGGTCACCTCACTAAAAGATGCTAGGGTAGACGCTCAGAGTATCCTCTTTGATAATGGCTACAACAACATCTGCATAATCAGCGGGGAGATAAATACGGTCCATCAGAGATCTTCCTCTAAAGGTGTGAAGGAGGCTTGAGTTGTTGCCTTGTTCGGTATCAGGTGAATAGAATCGATGGCCAACACACAGAGGAGGGGCAATAAAGGACACCCTTGAAAGAGGCATCAACAATGCTTTACAAGATCACAAACCATACCAAAGGAGCACTCTAGAGTATGGGGTCGATAGGAGATCCCACAGCTGCCACAAAAGTCATTATTTCTAAGGAGGTACATGTAATATTCACATAACCAAATCAAACGCTATCTTGATGTCGATAATCTCAAATTCAAGCATGGTGTGTTTGATCTAAAATATTTCCAGCAAAAAGGTTTCACAACGCTATATCTTGATGTCGATAATCTCAAATTCAAGCATGGTTTGTTGGATCTATAATATTTCCAGCAAAAAAGGTTTCACACAAACATAACCCTATCATGGATATCTAGCTTCTTAATGCTTGAACCCTCAGCATTGGACACAAGACGTTTCATGAAGGGCGCTTGCCCGAAACCGTTATCTTGGCAACGAATTTGGCAATGGCATGCAAGGGACTTCTTAGCCAGACGACAATGCTCGTCACCATCTTTGCCTTCGTATATGCTTTTATGTGATACAAAAATGAATAGAAATTTACTACTCCACGAAATTTTATTGAAGCCTCGACGCTCAAGGCATAAAAGACAGACTCACAATGTGGCAAACAGATATACCACATTGTGGTTTGCATGGACATTCGACATGAGGACACGTCACGGACAGCGTGGCGGCATATCACGTAGTATACACGTACCACCAGCTCTACCTTACACACTTGACAACCAACGAAACGAAACTCGTCGCAAAAAAAAAAAAGACAACCAACGAAACCAACTAAACCCTGCTGGGCGACCCGTACGTGGCCGCCACGAGCACTGAGGCACACCGAGCCTCTAAATGCCGGCGGCTACCGGCCTTAGGGCGCGCTCGACGCACGACGCGCCGGCGTAGTATTCCGGCGTGGCAGTGACGCTCTTCTGCGCGCGCAGCTGCTCGTAGAACCTCCTGATGAATTCGTCGGCCTTCCTGTCCACCTGCTGCTCGCCCGAGCACGGCGAGTCGGTGACGCGCTGCCTCGCCGGCGGGCTGCCCCCGAACTCGAAGGCGGCGGGCGAACTCCACAGCCCGGGTGACGGCGTCGACAGCGCGTGCGCGTCATCGTCGCCGAAGAGGCTTCCGCCGTCGTTGAGCATCTCAAACACCTTGGCGATGTCGGCCGCGTTGTAGCCGTTGGCGGCTTCGTCTTCACCTTGCCGGCGATTCCGGCCACGGCGCTGGGCGACGCTGGCGGAGAAGGAGGCGTACTCGACCTCGCTGGGCTTCCCGCGGCGGAGGAAGAGGCAGAGGTCCATGGCAACCTTGCGGCCTGAAGGTAGCACGCCGCGGCGCAGCATGTAGAGCACCGCGCGCATCAGGCGCCACAGCCGCCGCGCCGCGCTCTTGGGCTGAGCGGCTGTTTTCGAGGCGACGCCCGTCCCGGTCATTTTGCAAAATTGCTGGTCGAGTAGGTTGTGCTTCGCGGTAATGGTGTAATGCTGATGTTGTCACTCACTCTCGGACTTTGGTGGATAAACAAGGGTATGCCGGCCGGTATTTAAAGGAGTCTCTGTCGTTGCCTGCGTGCCGGTCTCGGTCCAAACGGAGAAGAGGGAGAGGGAAGCAAGGGATGGTGGATTGGACTGGACCTTGCATTATTGGACACCGCCAGCTTCCACGAGCAGATATTGAGCAACAGGGCTCCATATCATCCATGTTTGCCCGCCAAGGAAAAGACAGCAGCGATCACACGATGGACTTTCGGGTTTCAACAACTATAGGCCATTTCTTACTGTCAAGGAAGGAGACCAGTGCAAAAGCTGATTTGTTTTTTTATGGATGTCTGCGCGCGAAAAATGTTGAATATAAATATACTTCATAGCTTTCTTCCATTAGTTGGAACTTCTAGTTGATTTGGCTAGTACAATTATTCTATATAGTATCAGAGTCAGGATGTCTCCAATTCGAGATCCTGCTTACGCAGTACTAAAAACAAAGAAAAAAGATCATGCGGCCTACATCGAACCCACGCTAAGGACTAAAATAACCTAGACTTGAGAAAAAGTGTTCAATACAAATATACTGCATTAGCCTCTTCAATCAGTTCGAACTTTTGTTTGAATTAGCTAGTGCAACAATCTGATAAAAAATACTCAAGGATGCATGAATCATAGTGCATTGGCTGAGTATGCCAATAGTTGAGTCGACGACGGCTCAACGCACGAACATCAAAGATGTCATGAAGGTCCGGCATCAAACATGTTGTCGTATCCCGTAAGTGTTAAAATATGTGAAATCCGTATTGTTGGTTAATATATCAACCAACATCTTTTGGTTGAATGTTGCCGCCAGCAGCAGAACCTAAACAAAGTAGCAATGGGCTTGTGTGTTGCTATGGTAGCGCATACTATTGGTTGACATATTACTTCAATCATGTTCGAATAATTCCAATTCAAGTTCTGATAATACCAGTGTCAACTCACTTGCCCCAAAGTAGAAACCCCATGCAACTTCTTGAAGAAAACTGGTATTTCCATATATTCATTTTGACAGCGCTCAAAGACTGAACATCACGAGTAAAACCAAATCCTCTACAGCGGGCATACAACGAAAGAAAGAAACAACCCAAGGAGAAAACGTGCATAACCATCGTAGGAAAGCAACAAGTGTTTTTATCCACTCAGAGCTAGCACGTGGCAAGCCCAGGATAACCCCAATTATTGCTTATCTCAAGGTTATCTCAACTTGCTTTGGATTGGCTAGGGACACCTGTTTTGCCGAAAGAAGAGCGCTCCGTATGATCCACGTCGGATGCACAAGCAAGCAAGGTCCAGGCACACCCAAGTTAATCTACACGTAAGAGGCCGGCGCAACAAACCCATGTGCAAAAAGTTTCTAAACATAAGTGCACTTCTCGTTAACTTCTTTCTTCATATCCAGTTTCAATGTAACTGTTAGTTTTATACTAGGTGGAATTGCCTCAAATTAACTTTGTTTTAGAAAATCATTCGGCCATTTTTAGGACAACATTGTTTGATCATTTTTTTTCCCTTGAGTTCATTTCAATTTGGACCACCTAATTATCACAAGTTGAGAATTTGGATCACTACCGGGTTCATGAATAATTGGTACCGACTGGCTGGCTACAACTGACCATACAAATCAGCAGGTGGCCAATAGTGAGCAAGCGGGCTAACCCTGCCGCTGGCTAGACTGCAAACCAGCCACCAGAAGATAACCAATGTGCAGAAGTCAACCACTAGTACATTATAAGTCTTTACACACGGATGAAATAGACCGTCGCACGGGTTACCCAACTGTTACTATGTAAGGTGGACGATGGGCGTCCATAAAGCACACGATTAAATAAACCATGTGCGACGGGTCTTTTCCGCAGATGCGACAGAGTCTCTTTTCACACGCATTTTGAAATTGTTTGCTATACCAAGATCCATCACAAACGAGTAATGTTGAACCATCTGTATGTGTTCGACTTAGGTGGCACACGTTTGTTTCAATCAGCTGTATGCTTTCCGCAAGCATCGCAGACGTTTTATCAATGAAACAAGTAAGACCCCCAGGCTGTAACTAGTAACACGTAACTCAATATTGAATGCAAATACATTAACAAAACTCAATTCGATTTCATTTTATATTTCGTACACCACATACACATATGTATTTCGACATAGATTTAATTGCTAGCTATACAAATGAGAGAGCTATAGAATAATTCTTGGTTTCGGCGTTGTCTCCATCACAGTTTCGTTTTGTTGCCAATGATTCACCTGCACCCCGCATCTGCTACCACTTAGGGTGACTTCTTTTGGGCTTCTACCCCAGCTTCTACGTCCCAAACCGCTGAAGCCCAAAAGATCAGCCCAGTTTCCACCCGGCTTCCTCCCACCGTGAAGCCCACTTCCTTCACATAGCGAGAAACTGGTCCTCGGCAGTTTCCCGAGCTTCTCCGTGAATCGGTACACCCAACGCGTTCCCCATCTCCCGCAATCGTCCCGCTCCCGCACCCCAAGCCGCGGCCACTCCAGGGCCGGTGACCCGCCGCCGTCAGCTCCGGAAGAGAAGGGGCGCGGCCGCCCCTCCTCCCCCACGCGCCCCTCCTGTGCTCGCCTTGCGTCGCCGCCCGTGCTTCCGCATCAAGGACGACGCCCGCCCCTGCATCCACCGCCGACGAGCTCTCCGCTCCGGCCCGGCAGGGCAGCAGCGCCGCCACCCCACTCCCCGCCCGCACATCCCTCCTTGACTTGCCCTGCATCCGCAGTAAGGACGCCACCCGCCTCTGCATCCGTCGCCGACGAGCTCGAGCTCCGCCCCCGCCGGCCCAAAATTCGACCTCGTCCTCCTACAGCTGACCTCGCTGTCCTCACCGCCGCCGACCCCGCATCCCTGAGTTCTCGCCCCACATCTCCACCAGTAGCAAGGACGGCACCCACCTCTCCAATGTTTACTTGTATTTTCATTGATACTCTGTTAGTATATTTGTTCCAGATGTTCTCTGATTGTGAATTGTTGCTCTACTAGGACGGCACCCAACTCAGAAGCCGGCTTATGCATAAGCAGAAGCCCAAAAGAAGTCACCCTTATACTTGCTGTGCCTCTGGTTGATGTCGTAAGAAGCCTCTATGCGTGCGTTTTCACTGGCCCTAATCTGGAAGCAGTTTCTGCTTTGCCAAGTGCATGTCACAAGAAAGGAAAACTGCACAAAAGAAAATCATTGGATTTAGAACATAAACACAGACAATTTAAATTAAATAAATACAAGTTTAAATGATTTGTGATCTTACTCGTGAATGATGGTGAAGAGCCGAGGCTGTCAAATTATTATGCAGTGTCAAAAAAAAAAATCATCCCTATCATAAGATGGTAGCTAACTTTAAATACATGAAATATATAGAAAAACTTGTAATGTATATATCTTGCTAGCTTACACAATATAGCATATAGATCTGACAATAATATAATGTAACATATAGCTCTAATAATAATATTTTTTAATACCAATCTAACTTACACATCAGATCCTAACATTTAGATCTAACACACAAATTATGTCATTTAACATACCATATAGATCAAGTTAGCTTACACATCAGATCCGAACACACCTAGCCATAACAACATTATACGAATCTGGCTTTGCTAAGTTAGCTAATGAATATAAAAATAGACTAACACAATATTTTAATAGATACGGCCTTGCTAACGGTGCTTATAGAGCAGGTGCATATTACATTAATGTTAAAATGCATGGTAACTGTAACACCCTGACCACCCCCGGCCGGGCATGTCACCCCTGGCAGCTCTCTAGGATCGCTAGACTAGCTCCACAGACCAACACATGTCTTTTTTACACACTTTGTTCTCACTTGTGCGCACTCGAGAACTACTTTCCGATACTTTCCGGTCGGTCACCCATCCTCAAATTACCCTGGGCCAAGCACGTTTAACCTCGGAGTTCTTTGCTGATGAGCTTCCGGAAAAGAAGTTGCAACTTGTTGGTATGAGTATCCTATCAATCCTATCAAGCCCTGGGCCAGGATGTCACACTCACCCCCCCTTAGAAGATCGACACCCTCGTCGATCAACCCCAGGCCCCTCTTGGCACACGTATGTGCGTCCAGTGCCAGCACATGTGCCATGCTATGTGCCACGACGGGCCACACCAGCCATGCGCCACATGCCCGAACCCCTGACCCGCACACGCCTGTGTAACCGCGAAGGTCGGATCTGATACGAAATGTAACACCCCGGTCACCCCCCGGCCGGGCATGTCACCCCTGGAAGCTCTCTAGGATCGCTAGACTAGCCCCACAGACGAACACATGTCTTTTCTACGCACTTTGTCCTCACTCGTGCGCACCCGGGAACTACTTCCCGGTCGGTCACCCATCCTCAAATTATTCCGGGCCAAGCACGCTTAACCTCGGAGTTCTTTGTTGATGAGCTTCCGGAAAAGAAGTTGCAACTTGTTGGTATGAGTATCCTATCAATCCTATTAATCCCTGGGCCAGGATGTCACAGTAACAATGTATACCTCCGGCAGGAGTTGTTGGAATTTTGCCATAGAGGCAATAAGAATAAAATTATTATTCATTATAAGTTTTATGCCATGCTATAACTGTACTAAGCGGAAACATTAGTGCATGTGTGGTATGTAAGTAAACCAAGTCCCTAGTCAACTAGTCCATTGGTTAACATATGATTAAGGTTACCTGATCGTGGACATTTATGTCAATTAACAATAATGTGATGGACACACACCCAACATAAGTAATGAATGAGATCTACTCCCTCCGGTCCTATTTAATTGACTCAGATTTAGTACAAAGTTGTGCTAAATCCGAGTCAATTAAAAGAGGCCAGAGGGAGTAGTCATCAAGTCCACCATTGCGATTAATAAGAAAACGTTGTGTAACCTATTCCTTAGACCGTGACATCATATCTAATCAGTATCACCGGAGGCTGCCTTGATGCATCAACTGCTACACCGTACCAGAGTGATCATAAAGGTGTTGCTCAGGTGTTCTGAAGAGGTATATTGAGGCGTATGCATCAAGATCTGGATTTGTTCATCCGCGTGGGCCAACTTAGTGAGATTATATCTATAAAGCTTGCAAGCATGTGACTAGGTTCCGAGAAAGTATCACAGAAATGAGTAAATTTGTTTTGTCGGTAACGAGATCAAAATACGTGTGGAGATATCAGACAAACCAAGTATCATGAGACGAAGGGAACATGACTCGACGTTTAATGTTCAATCGATAAGGTTTTTTGTGGAAAACATAGGACCATTGTGGGTTTTTAAATCCCGTTGTTGGTCATCAATTGGAGAGATGTCTCGACCATGTCTACGCATTCTCGAACCATAGAGTGGCACACTTAAAGGTTTTTGATGCTTAGGGTTTAATCCGGGATTGTTGGAGAAATAAGAAAGAACTCCAGAATTGTTTCGGAGAGGTATCGAAAAAGTTTTAGAGTCAATGAACTGTTCGGAGACTTAAATAATATGTTTAGTATTCAACTAAATGAATTAAATATTAAAAATGGAACTAGAAATAGGCTAACCACTAATAGGCCACCAATTGGCAGCCCATTAGGGGGCATCCCAAACCCCAGGGAAAGGAGGGTCGGCGGCCCATGTGGGGCGCCATCCCACCAAACCCTAGATTGGGGGCAGCCTAGGGTGGGGTGCACCTGGTGGAGGTGGCACCACCCCCCACCCCTATATAAGGAGAGGCAACCCCTCTCCTCATTCCACCCATTGGCTTTTGCCTCTGTCCCTCGCTCTCCCTCACCTGTGGTTCCGAAATATTGGAACGTGCATACGGGGTTTGAGATCTCCATACGCACATTGTCGTGCTGCTGGATCCTTGGTACGGATCTTTCTTCTTCCACTGCTTATAGGTGAGGATATAAACAACGCGGGAATTTTGAAAGTTCACATTTCAACGAAACTGTAAAGTCGCAGGAATCTTATCAACCCAATAATTCGCAGACGATTTTACACGAATTCCTCCTTTGCGATGTGTGTCTAAAAACCTATGTGATATTCGGCACCCCGAACAATTATTCGTGTAATAATTTGTGATGTATATCAGAAAATGTATGTGATATTATATATCCAATACAATTTCGTAACAAAAAAAGCTTTGGCGATAGGAAAACGAACGATTTATCTTCATAAACTTGTTTATTCATAGATATAAATTTACAAATTAAAGACAACAAACGTAGATCTAAATAATATTCTACTACTATAGTTTCTAGTTTTCCTCGTCGGAGGGTGAGATGTAGATTTTCCTACAAACGAACATCTAATACATTTAGTTAGGATTGAGAAAGTGTATCCCATACCAAAAAAAAAAAGGTTGTTGTAAAAAACCAAGAATTTTATTTTGAGCTGAAAGACATAATTTAGTTGCTCCCTTTGAGATGAAGATGCTTACATTTTAAAATATGCATGACTAATGGCGTTTGGTCTGATTAATTATCTCATGTCGGCGTATTGCAGTCCCCCTATTAGTGCACGAGTAAGACAGAAATTTATGGGGTTGTTAGCGAACCGATTGTCAAAATTTTAACATTATGCAGGATTGTTTCATAACGGTGTTTAATTAATGTAAGTGCACTGATCACTGGGTCTTTTGCAATCCACGCTTCTTCCGGAGATAATGCTCAACATATCATTGGGAAAATCTGCAAGATCCCGATGATCCATGGCACAAACCTCTTTTCGCCCAAGTCGATGAAAGTAGTAATCCTTAGCCATTTGCTTAGTCTTATCTGTCAAGGCTTCCGCCTGATTCCTTAGCCATTTGCTTAGTCTTATCTAGTCATTCATTTTGTGTGCTGTGGAAAATGCCGGAAAAGTAATGGCTTCATTCAAAAGACATACTACAAGCAAATAGATGTATGCTGATAACTGGCCACAAATTATTACAGTGTGCCACCAAGATGCGAACTGCGTAACTTGTACGCTTGTATGCACTGATCATAAGTTTATCTAAATTTAGATGTATTTATACGTTTTATTGTATAGATACGTCCAGTTCAGATAAATGTTCGATATTTTTTATGGATGGAGGGGGTACACTGGGACTGTGAATTTGGAACTTCCGAAGCCATGGGACGCTGTGCTACCCTGCCGGGCGACCGGATCGGCCGCCTCGAGCAGTCGTGCGCGCGCTAAAGCTCTAAATCAAGCGGCGACCGGCCTTGCAGCGTAGCCGTAGTAGTCCGGCGTGGCGGCGAGGCTCTGCTGCGCACGCAGCTGCTCGTAGAACCTGCTGATGAACTCGTCGGCCTTCCTGTCCACCTGCTGGTGCTCGCTTGACGCGAACGGCGTGCCAGTGACGCGCAGCTGGGCCGCCGCCGCGCCGCACCCCAAGGTCTGCAGCGCGGGAGAAGGCGTCGCCCTCCCTAGCGCGTCCTCGTCGTCGAAGAGGTGTCCGCTGTCGTTGAGCATCTCGAACACCCTGGCGATGTCAGCCGCGTCGTAGCTGTTGTTGTAGTAGCCGGCGACCTCGTCGTCGTCTCGGCGCCTCGCTGCTACGGAGCTAGAGCGAGCGGTGGCAGCATGGCGATGGAAGCTGACGAAGCCGCTGAGGGCCTTGCCGGCGATCCTACCGCGGCGGATGTCCATGGCAGGCGTACGCCCGGACGGCAGCACGCCACGCCGCAGCATGTAGAGAACGGCGCGCGTCACCCGCCATAGCCGCCGCGCCACGCTCTTCGGCTCAGCGGTGGTAGTCTTCGCGGCGACGTCCTTGCCGGCCATTTGCAGGAGGGGCTATTGCTTCGCGGTTATTGATGTGGTACCAGTGATATTGTCACTGGCTCTCGTAGTTGGTGTCTGGCTAGGGTATGGCTAGGGTATTTGAAGGCGAGGGTACGGTGTCGTTGCCTGCCGGGTTCGGGTCCAAAACACCTTTGGTTGGCCTAGGTGGCGTGCATCCTTTCAGGTTTAGAGCATTAGAGCATCTCCAGTCGCGTCCCCCAAACCGTCCCCCAAAACGATTTGGGGCGCGCCGGACAAAAAAAGCGTTCCAGCCGCGTCCCCCAAAGCCCATTTTTGTCCGGCGCGGCCTGATACGGTGTCCGGCCCCGAGCCCGTCCCCATCCCACAGGGGACGCTCCGGGACGCCGGACACAACGAAAAGCGAGGCGGGGAGTGGCGGGGCCGACGCGTCAGCGGCACGGAAGGCTAAAACCCCGTCGCCTACCTTTGGTCAAGCGACGTTAATGGCGTCCCTATTTTCCCAGGCGACGCAGGAACGCGTCTCGTCGTGCATGGCCGCGTGGCCGTCCGCGCCGGAGTTATTGCGTGCAACCACCCGCTGCCGCCGCTGTTTTAAGACGCCCTCCAGTTATCGCCGCTCATCATAATCCTTCTCGTCACCGCCGCCTCCCCCTTCCCAGATCCTCTCCTCGCCGCTCAAAAAATGTCGTCCTCCCGCAAGATCGCCGCGGCGAACGGCTTCGGACGCGGCAGCCTCACCGTGGCGGAGGCGTGGGCGCTGTACCGCGCCCGGTATCCAGTCCCGCCGGACATGCGGCTGCCAAGCAGCGGCGGATGGAGGATGGCCGTGAACGGCATTGGCGTTCCGCCGCCGCCGAAGCCGCGCACGGACCAATGGTGGGACGCCGTCATGGCCCGGCGGGCTCAACTCACCGCCGAGGAGCGGAGGGATCCGACGTGGGCGGTCGAGAACAACGACGCCTGGTGGACGACGTACTTCAAGGCCAAGTACAACGTCGAGATGCACAGCACCGACGGGCTCGTCGGCGGCCCCAACAGCTGGAACAAGGACGGCCGCGCCCTGTTCTGGGGCGTTCCGGGGCGCACCCTCGAGAACGTCATCCACGGCCTCCGCAACGGCGCTCCGCGGCTGGAGATGCCGTCGTCGCCGCCAACGTCTCCTCAATGGCAGCCGAGGAGGACGACGTACTCGTCCTCCTCGCACTCTTCTTCCTCGGGACCGGCGCGATCGACGCCGTCCTCGTCGTACCGGTCGGCGCCCTACACCGTCCCCAAACGGGAGGTCAAGGAGGAGCCGGCGGCGCCCGTCAACACGAGGCGTGGCGGTAGCGGCAGCGGGCGGCAGCAAGGGAGGCGCGGCGGCGCCCTCCTCATCCCGAAGCCGGAGGTGAAGGAGGAGCCGGAGGAATCGTCGCAGGCGGCGCTGCTGGCGGAGTACGAGCGGCAGCAGCGGCTCATCGCCAGCAGCGACGACCCCGAGGACTGCCCAGGGCTGCGGGCGGCGTTCATGGCGTCCATGGACGACAAGGACGCCTGGGAGGGGCGACCTGGACGCGGCGATCGCCATGTCCATCCTCGACTCCGGCAAGCCGCTGGTGGACCTCACCGACGACGGCGAGGCAGGACCAAGCGGCTTGGTGAAGGACGAGCCCGTGGACGAGCCCGTCGACGAGCGCGGCAAGCGGGAGGTCGTCACCGACGAGATGTACAACTTCCAGCGAGTACTACGACGCCTCCGACCGCCGCAAGCGGTTCTAGATTAGGTTTAGTTTTAAAGTTAGTCAAATTTCGTTCGAATCTATGTAAATTTGGACGAATCTAATCGAATCTACTTAAGTTTAAAATTTGCGAAATTTTGTTTGGGGGACGCGACTGGGGAGCGACGTCTCCCAAACGCGGCACGAACGAAACACGTCCCCCAAACGCTCGATCCGGCGCGGTTTGGGGGACGCGACTGGAGATGCTCTTATAGGCCTGTAGTTGGATGGTTACCATACCAATGGTGTTCTAGCTAGATTGGATCAAACTTCAAGTTTAACGTTTTGATGTTTCATAAAAACGAAATATTTTTTCAATGGGAGATCGATGATATTTTCATTGATAGTGAGACGTCTGTGGAAACTTCGCAATCTCAAGACCCTTGATCAGTCTCTCAAATATGCCCATAGGCTGATGTGCCTACGTGTGTTCATAGGATGAGTGTATATGCATTTTTGTGAGCGTAATGTGTTCCGCAAAAAATAGTACTTTGCTTCATAATTCTATTGTTATTTTATAATATAGCTACTACTCGTCTGTTCCATAATTTTTGGCGTTCTAGTTAAAACTCACGATAAGCATTATATATAGAAAGGATGGAGTAGCTTGCATGATTGGGTGTCATGGTTTGTGGTTTATGTGTACCAAAGTTTTAAATAGCACGCTGTAGCGGATTCACAACACTTCCGCCAAAGACATGTTCTCTTAGCGCTAAATATAGTATCCCGCTAGCTCGCTGATTCGCTAGGGCTAAAAAATAGCGCTATTTCTCCCAATAAACCAAAATATTTCCATATTTGGATTTGAAAGTTAGACCTAGCTAGGAATGTAATTTTTGCATTTATGTACTACTTTTATTATTACAATCATCTTGTTTAGTATATTTGTATCATTGAATTTCTTGTCATATCAATAGATGATATGAATATTTTTGATGCCTAATTTTTCAAGAAGTTATCTTATTTTAATAAAACGCTAAATGGCTTAGCTTCGCTATAGCTTTCTTAGCGCCTGAAAATAGTAGCTCCTAAGACGCATATCCCACTATTTTAAACTTTGATGTGTACACAGAACGCACTGCCTGCTGCATGAAACTTATGTCCATTTGCTGAACACGTCGGATAAGGAATTGGTGCTCTCTCCTTTGTTATTCATCTCGAGCATCAGACTAGGTCGTTTGTGCCGTTTGTGCTGCAGGTGCACTACCGCAGAGGACAGACTAGGTCTTCGCAACAGGATATACGTGACTCTGAACTCTGTAGAATAATCAATGTATTTTTCCTCGACAATATGAAGAAATGACAAGTCAAGTGAGTTCAACCAAGAAGAGGCATGCATAGCCGTCAGAAGAAACCGACGAGTGTTCGATCCAATTCAGAGCTAATCATGTGGCAACCCCAATTATTGGTCAGCTTAATCTGCTTTGGATTGGCGAGGGAGGGACACTTGTTGCCAAAAGAATATCTGGCGCTTCACATCATCCACGTAGCACACGCACCACCAAGGTGACGACCGGCACACACCTAACCTAATTTCATCTACACGTCAGAGGTCGGTGCTACATACTCATATGTAGAAAGTTTGGTTCCGAAAAAAGCGTCGCTGGATAGCTATAGACTTTTACAGCCTACCAATTCAGTTTCGGGAGAAGGTACGTTAACAAATTTTGGTGAATTGCCACAAATTAAGTTTGCTATACGAAGTCCATCAACACTAGTACTCACTCCGTTCCAGTTCGCAAGCCAAATTCCCAAAAAATATTTGTCCCAAAATCCCTCACCTTCTAGGCACATTTTGCATTTAATGTGGGAGAAAACTAATTCATTTTTGCATGCAAACACTCCTCTTTTCATCTCCCACCACGCACTAGTACTCCATGCATGTGAAACCACCGCGCACTAGTACTCCATGCATGTGAAAGGCAATTTTTTTGCATGTTTTAACGTGCAAATTTAGAGCCAATGAGAATTCACCTTGGGCCAAGATATTTGAAAATTTTGCCTTGCGAACTGGGACGGAGGGAGTACTAACATGCTTCCATTACAAAACTTGGAATCAAAGATGCATATTGCATGTTGTATTAATATCAGGAACGTTTTATTTTCGAAAATAAGGAGTAACTACCAATACAACCTTCCCTACATGTTTTACTCAAAACATATGGATAGTTGCAATTATGTGTTATCTCTTAAAGAATTATAGAAATTAATATGCTACTTTAGATTGTGCTGTCTGTACTCCCTCCATTTTTATATAATTCGGATTCTAGGTTTAGTCAACAAGTTTGACTAAGAATGAAGAAAAAAATATCAACATTCATAATACCAAATGCATATAATATAAAAATATAGTTTATGAAAAATTTAACAATATAGGTTTTACATTGTACATGTTGTTATATTATCCATAATATTTGGTCAAATTTGGTGAAGTTTGACTTTGACTTAACCTAGAATGTAAATTAATTGTGAACGGAGGGAAAACTGAATCATGTTTTTTTTCGCCGCCTCAAATTGCAATAGCATGCAAAGTTTAGATAAACTTCACTGTAGCGTCATGGTGTGGTTGTTATAAGGCGGTGCGGTGGAAGGTGTGGTGGTCCTCTCCGAGCGGATTGACGGCGGCTGCATGGAGATGTCCTCCTCTCTTGTGGCTCAGCCCCTTGGGCTGCAGTTCGTGGGTTTGCAAGGCGGGTGGCCAGTGAGATCCGGGCTCCGATGTGGTCGGTGCCGATGATAGCGTTTCGGGGACAACCGTAGATCTGGATCTTCCGGATCTGACGATGGCGGGAGTTTCAGTTTCGAGTAACAAAACGATGAAACGAAAGAAATGCCTAGAGGCGTTTTCTTGTGGACCGGTGTTTCATCTACGACATTGATGGCAGTGGGTCTCAGTGCCATGGCGCAGCAGGGTCTCGGAGGCAGGCGTGTGACGATGGATGCTCATAGGGAGGTTGCACTGTCTGGCGTTGTGGAGGCATCGACAACATGCCTGGCAAGTTCAATTGCTTGATCATTCCTAAAGATGGGTAGGTGGAAGATGATGGCATCGACTTATCGAGCATGTTAAATGGTGTGCGTTCAGGGTTTATTGGACTGGTTTGTGTTCTCGACTCATTGTTGGGTGTTTTGGTGAGGCCCTCGGTATTCTGATGATATGCATAGGCGAGGTCCGGGCATGAGTCCCCGACACGGCCACCCCCTTCATCTAACTTATAGGTGTTGTGACATCTGCCGTTAGTGAGACAGCTTTGGTTTGATTTTTGTATTTTTCTTGTAAGGCTCTGTTGAATAATTTAATTAAAAAAAAGGTGTGTGCATCACTTTAATGCAGAAGCTGGGATACAACCTCCATTTTTTTTTTGAAAAAAACTGTATCTTTTGCTCACGATTAGGATATTAACTTACTTATTATATGTTCTCCAATTTTTTGTGGGCAATAAAAAATATATTAGCACATGCATCTTACATAATATCCTGTTTTATGCAATCTTTGAGAACATTTCAGAAAATCATGAAAATCCACACTAACTTTATGAATATACAATATGTATTGAAATATATGTTACCAATGGGACATATATATTAGAAAATGAGAAATTATTAATCATCCTATCAATACCTTTGAAGTTAGTACAATTTGTGCAGGTTGGTCTTTTGCAATTCTTTCACCGTCGGAGGAAAGATTCAAAAGATGGGGCTAGAGAGGACGACTCATAAAGATCTCCGATGTAACTTTCAGTTTTATGGGGATTCTTGTTATTTATTTGATCCGATTAATCTCACTAGTCCATCGACAAAGCCAAATGATATGCTTAAAAAAAACAGATGTTCATGACAGATACATGTAATGCACTAAACATGAGACAATATACAAGCCAACAGAGTAGTTCTCACTCCCTGCACGCTAATGCGACTTTAGTTTCTTAGAGCTTAAGAATACGTGGAATGACCTAAATTGTTGCAAACATGGTCCGAGTCGTTCGGAAGACACGCGTACGACTGGCCAAGAGTCAAAAAGCCCCAAGAGATGAGAACTTTAATAATCGAGCGTGGAATTTTAATCATCGAAGAAAGGTTATTGGCAGTTCCAGTATGTGGACAAAGAACTAAAGTAGCATCTCGTTGTTTGACTTAAGGCTGCACACATTTGTATGATTGGTCCTGGTAGCATGCCAGTCGTTTTCCCACGCACATGAACAAAACCAGGATAATTTCTCGAGCGGACGGACGGGCCATGCTGTCATGCTCACGCGTGGAGTTTGATGGCTAGAAGCTCAGTGGCATCCACTAGAGTTCAAAAGGTCAGGTATACTTTGACGTCTCATTAAAAGATGGAATAATCTTTAGTGAGAGGCGATGTTTTTGTTAACAACGAGACGTCTGTGGTGACTTTGTTAATCTCAACATCCGTCGAATCAAATTTCTTGGACTCAGTCTCTCGGAGGTGCTTATAGGGGTAGAGTACGCATACGTGCGTTCATAGGGGTGAGTGTGTGCATGTATGTGTGAGGGTCTTTGTTGTACTCTCTGTTTCAAAAAAAAAAAACTTAGGCAGTGGTAGCGGGGAACCGTATTCACCGCCCGCAGCGGGCTCTAGCTGGGCCAGGCCCATCAGCGAGGGACGTTTACGAGTGTTTTTTTCAGTTTTCTGTCATTTTTCTCTGGTTCTTCTGGTTTTCTTTGATTTTTTTTATGCTTGTTTGACTACTCCTGATGCGGTTTTGTGCACTGGTTAGGAAACAAAGCCCAGTTCGTTTGGTTGGATGCGTGCAACCCATTTTAGCTCTACTCATACACCGTAGGCCGGAGAGTCTGGTTGTGGTAGACGTGAGAAGTTTCCGGATCTTCGTAATGGGAGCAATGCACTTGGGGATGCTTGGTTAGGTTCACTCGGGCCGAAGACTTCGGGATGAAGTTGTCGATAATGCATGGGCTGGAGACTCCGGGGTAGTTCGTTCATGACTAGTACCTTAAGATTTTTTTTCTTGTCCTTATCGCTCTCCATCAAGGGGATGTACCTGATCACACATAAACATTGGTATTGAGTTTTATATCATCCAAGAGAACATTGAAATCACACGCGAATAGGAGCGAGTTCACATCTCGGTGTAAGGCTTTAGCTCATGCTCAAGTCATAGATCCACTTAGAGGACTTGGCGGTCTTGAGAGAGCCTTGTCCATCAATGGCGGAGCTAGAACTTCAATCTTGTGTAGTCAATTCAAAACTGTGTAGTCAGATACATGTATTCACATAAATTTTTCATTATTTTCCCCATGATTTCTCTCTTATATAGCAATAAACTGTGTAGTCACTCAGCTCATGTGTGGCTCCGCCACTGTTGTCCATGGAACGGGCTACATCACAATTCACAAAACGCATTAGCACTTCTTGTTTTACAGAAGATGCACTATATAAGTATAAGTTTATCAACTACAAATAAAAGTTTAGGAGCATATATAGATAAACAAGATTTATATGCATGATTAATCGGCTTTATTCTGATTTATTATCTCGTTTTGGCATGTTTGCAGTCCCGTGTTTAGTGCACAAATAGGACAAACATATACGTGCATTTATGTGACTCGTTCATAACAAGCACAAAGGTGTTATATCCTTTAATCCATTTGTTCTTGGGACATTTAGTAGTGCTTAACTAAAGTAAGAGCACTAATATGGGGGTCTTTTCTTTCCTGGTTTCTTCTTCAGACAATGCTCTGCCAAATCATAATAGATATGTTCTAGTTATATATATAGTATGGTCCATCCTAGTTTGCCTCTGAATTGTTGGGTTATATAGGCACAACGGAGATGATCAAGCTACTTTAGTTTAAGAGTATATACTGGTGTTTTACTCGAGTGGTGCTCTAGCCTCTAGCTGTTAGCTGCTGTGCTTACTGCACCGGTGGATCGCCCGAATACGCAGAACAAAGAGTAAAACAAATTGACTGGTCACTATAAAATAATCAGTAGTTCAGTACATAGTATCGATGAAATAGAACAAAACCCTGACTGGCCATCACTAATTAATCGGTCCGTTTGGAGTCCTTAGTTCGCCGTGATAACCCTTGTCTGAAATTTGCACGTCTCGCATTGTGCTGCAGCCTGCAGACAGCAGCATCAGCAGCTACGTCGGCGGACTAGCTACTCCCCATCCGGTACCTTCCCGAAAAGAATGGAAAAGAGCATGAAGCAAAAAAAAATTAAAAGTGACACTTTGCAGTTATTTGATGATTATCAGCTAATGCTTCATGAGTAGGAAGCAGATAGGCAGGTTAGCTAGTCCAATCAGCTGCTTTGGTGTCACGAGGTGCACCAGAATATGCTTACTTACGATGCTTTTTTAAGGTTTCGTGACAAGTAGGCAGGAAATTCAGAAAGAATGCATATACGTACACTAGTGAGGAGTATTAATTAGGAAATGGATGTTCTTTCGAGGCCTGTTGGATCTTCAGGGGATAAATATGCATGATCCCTCTGTCTTCTCGGATGCTTTGTTCTCTTTGCTGGTGGACTTGTAGGACACCAGCCGAGGAGAGAGAGAAAGACAGAGGGCTCGAGCGGGGCGACTCGGGGGAACCCTAACCGCGCCGCCGGCTAGATCCCCCACGCGGCTACCCCTCCGCCGCTGCCGCTGACGTCGTCGCGGTGGCGGCGGCCCCGGCCTCCGAAGGCGGCGTGGGGAGAGCTCGCGGTGGACGCGGGGGGCGGCCGGGCCTCGACGGCTAGCCCTGGAGGCTCATGGCGGCGCGGGATGCCGGGGCGGCGGCCCCGGGCTTCGACGGCGGGGGTGGCTCGCTGGGTGCGGTGCGGCTCGGGCCGCGCGCCTGGCGTGCCCGGTGTGGCGTGTGGTGACGGCGGGGCTTCGGCGGCTGCTGGTCGCGGATCTTCCGGCGGCGCCCGGGCGTCGGCGGGCTAGGTGGCGCGGCAGGAGGCGCCGGCACCTGAGCTTGGCGGCTGGCGGCGGTGGCGCGGCCAGGGCCCGCTCTGGGCTCGGAGGGGTCCGATCTGGACCTGCTCGGGCTGGGAGGTGCGCCGGCGCAGGCAGGCCGGGGCGGCGGCCCCGGGGACACGGTGGTGGCAGAGGTTCTGGCGGCCTAGCTTCTCCTCTGCACGGGTTGTGTGGAGGCCGTGGATCAGGGTCCCCGCGCCCTTATCTGCTGGAGCTTGGTGGCTATGGTTTACCACCGTGTGTGGCAGGCTGGCCGGGGCGCGGCCCGGATGGCTTCTGCAAGCCGTGGTGGAGGTGTGCCACGGTACAAGGACGGCGGCGCGGCGGCGCGGCTTTTGGTTGGCCAAGTGCTGCATCTGCGCCTTGGGGACGGCGGCAAGGTTGGCGTGAGGTGTTGGCCTGCTGTGCGTGGAGGCCGGAGCGGCGGCTCCGGAATCGTGGTAGTGTTGCTGGTATGCCTTGGCTGCGTGGGCAGCAGGGCATGCTTCCGTGGCGGGGACGGCGTCCCTCTTGTCGGTAGTCTATGCTCGTCCGGTGTTTTGGGCTGTCATTGCGACAGTGGAGGTGGTGCGGGTCTCCGGACGAAAGTTCTGCCTGACTTGTTCGGTGCCGGCAACGGCGGCGCTCGAGGGCGTCGTTTTTCCTCCTTGGAGGCGTTGCTGTGGAGTCCCGACACCCCTCCGCCCACCATTCCAGGGTGAAAGCCCAAATCTGGCAATAGCCGGATTGGATGACGGCGGCGTCTTTGGATGTCGTGACCTCCTTGGAGGCGTCATTTTTTCGGAATGTCTGGGAGCCATCACGGCAATGCCTTGGCTACTACTTGGGTCGACGTTTTCGGGTATCCGTCGGTGCGCGAGTGCCGCTGGCTTGCTTTGCGGCCTGCCTCACCCCTCGAAGCTTGAAAGGCCTAGCCGTCTCTTTCGGCTCTGACTTCCTTTCCAGGGACGTGGACCGGGCAGTCGCGGTGCTCGCTGTTGCCGTCGTGCTGGTGTCATTCGGCGGCGCTCCAGACCTAGTTGCTCTAGGTCGTGTGGCCAGGTGTGTGGTTTTCGCCGGTTTCTCCCTGAAAACTGTGCCGTTTGGTTTTTCTTGTCTGGTTTTCCTAATAAACTAGACACGGGTGTTGCGTTGTATCGGTTTTCGGCCAGTTTCCCTTATAAACTGGTCATTTTCCCTCTTCTTAATGAATAGGCAGAGCTCCTGCCGGTTGCTCCAAAAAAAAAAAAAGAGAAAGACAGAGAACTTTGCAGGATAGGATAAGGTTGCTCTGTAATTAACTTTTGTTCCTTTTGGAGTGTTTATGCTCGTTTGTCCTTGACTTCTTTTTTCCAAAGAAAAGGTATGTCCATGAATTAGCGATCGAAGCTGGAACCTTTTTGAACTTAGGCTATTCTTCATATTATTATGTGACAAACCGCTAGGTCGTTTACAGTAAGAAATACAGTATATTTTTTCTGAATACCTTATAAAAAATTGGCACAAGACAACAAGGTCAAAGCATCAACAAGCAAAAAACATGATCAATGTCAGAACTGTGACAAGATATGGCATCAAACAACTATGGATGAGTCGTCTTCTTCTTCTATGTCACATCATCAACACCTTCAATAAGAAAGAGCACACCCACGAAGATGTCGCCAAGTATACACTGATGTCCAAGACAAATATTTTCATCTTAGACGTTGGGTCCAAACAATCAAGACCCGAACATCAGTATGATGATGCCAATGTCTTCAAGGTGATGACACAAGCTTGCTGTTATTGGGTCAAATTAACCAGCAAAGTTCAAGGTGACGACGCAAGTGTATTGCTGTTGGGTCAAACCAGTAAATGTCTTCAATGTACTAGTTTTACTCTTTGAACCTTTATTTGTAAATGTACTGAACTACTAGCATTGTTTCTTAAGCTTAACTATTAGTGGTTTCGTCAATGTTAGAGAGAAAAATATTGAAATCTCTACAAAAAGGCCGACATATTCAAAGGTTTGTTTTCACGGTCACTCTCGTCGCAGCATGTGTTTCCTAGAAATAACCTACGTGTGACACATGACGTGATTAGGGAGCCATGTGGGAGGAGAACCGTGTAGTTTTAGGTTTTACGGGTGGAAGCAGATGAGTCATTTTTTCGCTTCTTTGTGAAGTCAAAAGTTAAGTTGATTTTTGTTTTGAATGTTCGTTAGAATAACGAGTGGTTTTAACCGTTGCGTTTCTTGCATTGACATCTTCATAACTAGATCCCACATTGAATGGTTTTTATAAAAAAAAATTGTACTTCTTAAACTAGAAGACATGTATTTGGAAGTAAATATGGGACACACTTCTAAGTACACGCACGTTGTACTTCCGGAAGTAATATGCTTGGACTTGAAAGTACAAGCGCCACACTTCCAAATACATATGCATTCTACTTCAAAATTAGTACATACAGATACATATGCGCCGTACTTCCAAGTATAAAGGCATTGTACTTCTGGAAATGCACTTTTGATCTCTCAGTGTTTATCCTCCCTTTATCTAGAAAAAAAATACAAAATATTAAAAAATTAAAAAATTAGGAAAAACGTTCCGCACGTATATCTCCATTTCTATGTGTGCATGTAATGTTTCATTGAAAACCAACATATTTTTATGCCCTATGTAAAAAAAAGACAAAAAAATATCTCGAGAAATGGCTTATTTTATCACTGAATTTTGTTTTTTTACATAGGCTGCTTAAAAAGTAGATTTCTACGGAAACTTTGTGAGCATGTAGGATGTGGAGATACAAAAAACACATTTTGTTTTAGTTTTTTTAATATTTTTAATTTGTTTAAAACGCACTTCAAATAAAGGAAGCATATGCACCCGGAAGCCAAAACTTCCCGCCCACGTGTACTTCCGGATAGTTATGATTGTAAAGTGCCTGCTCCACACTTCAAGTACATGTGTGTTCTACTTAGAAGTAATAGTGGCGGAGCCAGAGTTGGAGGAAGAGAGGTGCTAGCTTATAGCATAAGTGGAACGAGCAAGCACGCCACGTGAAAGAGTATGCAGTGGTGCGACTTTGGTACCCGTTATTTCCCTATATGCTTACTATTTTACATCAGAAATCTAATACTTCCCACGTTCCTAAAAAGGCTTCTCAACTTTGTCTAGATATGAAGGTATATAAATATGTTTTAGCTATAGATACATGATTATCTAGAAAAAGTTGAGAAGTTCCATTTGGAACGGATGGAATACATATATTCCCTTTGGTAGTTTAGTAGGACCGGTGCTACAGCGCCGGTAGCACCAGCCGCAGCTCCGCCTGTGGAAGTAAGAAAAAGTTCCTCTCGGCATGATGTGTTAGCACCGAAACATTGCCTTGCTGCCCCAATGTCGGTAGTTGTACTCGAAAAGTCTTCTTAAAAAAACAATACCTGCTCAAAGTATGCATGCATCAAATTGCTAAACTATTGCGGAAATTCGTCTTGGCTCCCGGGAGCATTTGCTCCTGGATTTTTGGGGAGCAAATTTTCTTTTTCAAAACTTTTCAAAAAAATTCGAAGAAAATCATGCACGTACCTGAACATGGCACGCACCACCTTGTGAAATTTCGCTGCGAAATGTCATCGTATGCGTCCTGGGCAAAAATGACAAATTTTCAGATCTGAGATTCAAATTTTTGGATCTCATTTCATGTCAGAAATTTGTCATTTTTGTCCAGGGCGCATACGATGATATTTTGCAACGAAATTTTACACGGTGGTGCGTGCCATGATCAGGTACGTGCATGATTTTTTGCGGATTTCTTTGATAAGTTTTCGATTTGTTCTGATTTCTTGAAAAAACCGGGTGCAAATGCTCCCGGAAGCCAAATCGCCGCTCTATATTGCGGGGACTCTCTGT
>NC_061509.1:90876694-90941371 GCF_022539505.1 Lolium rigidum
ACAAGTAATAACAATCATCATGGCATATCACTCAAATGCACAAGTCCTATGCATGATACTATATGCAAAATAGAAAAGTTTTTGTTGGTTTGAAATTTTGCTTTCTGGAATTCTCTAACTTTCTTTTTATTGAAATTTGGGGTGTTACACATGGGCCTGGCCTGGTCCATGGATCTTGGGTGGGACACCAGCTCGAAGACGCAGGTGGTGGGGCAGTGCTGGAGGAGGGCGCGGTCGATGCGGAATGCGGTGGCCGATATGTAGGGTTTTTGCCGCGATAGTTTGGACTTGGACGCCAGCCAGAAGGAGGTTGCATCGGGGTCGCTCTCGCGGCAGGGAAGTGAGTCGGTTAGCCTGCCGTGATAGAGAATTGGGCAGTTTGGCCAGCCGCGGCAGGAGCTGGCGGCTGCAGTCGTGGCGTGGCGGCGAAGACATGTGGACGCGCCTCCTTGCGCGATTGAGCATCATCAGCCCACTAGAGCAGGGAGTGGACCTCAGCGAAGGTGGGGCGGGGAAGCATCATGGGGATCAAGGAGGCTTGTTTATCGGAGCCCAACGAGAAGTATATTGATGAGCCGACGGTCATCAATGGGATCGTTGAGTTTGCGGAGCTCATCGGCCATCGTCTTGATCCGTTGGCAATACACACCGATGGAGGAGGAGCCTTGGGAGGTGTTGCGGAGCTTAGTGTTGAGGTTGTTGACCCGGGCGTCGTTGTTGTCCTGGAAGATTTGGTGAAGGGCCGCCCACAGGGTGGTGGCGGTGGCGACGTCACGGAAAACGAGATAGAAGATCTCGGTGGACTCCCGTGTGTAGATCCATTGGATGATGGCGAGATCGTCTTTTATCCAGCGAGGAACCGAGTCGGCGGCAACGTGGCTAAGTAGATTGCAGCGACCAAGGTGAACTTCAAAGAGATGGCGCCAATGATAGTAATTTAATTGTGGGTTGCTAGATCTAAAGTAATTGGGGTAAAAGGAGTAATATCTGAAACTGTATCGGCAAAGGAAATTTGAGTGGCCATGATGGCAGAAGAGGTGGAGGCTAAGGCTAAAGAGGTAGAGGAGGAGGTGTTGACGACGGCCAGAGCCTCGCAACGCTCGAAATAGCCGGGTGACGGCGGTGGCGGAGGGGTGGGAGACTGGGAGGGGCAGCCATACCCTAGGATCGATAATTTGATACCATGTAAAATTGCGAAAATATAACTTATATTGATTTGAGCCTCATGGGCTGTTTACATAGGAGTACAAAACTTAGCTTCCAAAAAGCCTAGAGATAAAACTAGATTACAACTTATACTACCAAATATAGCTGACCGAAATATACTCATATACTTCGTTTCTCATCGTTGCAGAGCTTAGTTACAATCTGCAGTAATAGTACGCTTGCACTAGGCAGCGCTGTATTTTGGTGTTGTGTAGCACTTGCAGGCTGGTTCCCTGCTTTCCGTTAGGGCATGTCCAGTGACATGACCGATAAGAGCGACCAAAATTATTCGTTTTGGTTTGAATGGATCGGCCCGTAGATAGATAATGGTTCGTGGTTTATTTAGTTCATGCGGTGCGTTCAGCAGGCCGACTCATGTTGACCTCTCCGCCGACTGTTAAGGATTGATTCTATGCCTTTAATAGCAACGGAACATTGCCAAACCCATCGTTGGCTTCCTGTACGTCTGGTTGGTTTCCGCCGATGGCTCCTATTTTTCCGTGCGTGCTTTGGTGGATTCCCTCCCACGGCCGAAAATATCGCATCCCAACGGTCTGTTTTCCGCCCAGGCCAAGCTCTATAAAAACGCCCTTGGGCGCGATGAGGAGCACCACTCAAGCGCCACCAAACACCAACCATATATGCCTCTCTATAATATAGCCACCTGGAATGCCATCAAGAAGATGTGCCTCACCCACTTCCCATAGGCCTCCAAGGAGGACGTCGAGTTGCAGCCCATAGAGCTGGCCTAGCATTACACCGAGGAGGTGGGCGGCTTCGAGCGTGAAGGCGCGGTGGACCGGCAGGCACTGGGGGAGGTGGTTGACGCAGCAGTGCGCGAGATTCACGTTGTCGCGGCCAATGAGGCGGTGGAGACGGTGGCCAAGGACGCCGCCGCAGCAGTCCGCCATGAGGCGGCCATGGTGACATTCGAGTCGGTGGCACACAATGATTTCAAGCTCCCCCTGCGAGAACTTCGCCACGTCACGCAAGGAGGTGGCGGCGAGCAGGCTGAACGCCCCGCTGACTCGAGGAGGATCGTGTGGCAGAGGCGGCGGCTTTGGGACTTGTGGAGGAGGAGGATGGTGAGGAGGAGGTGAACCTGGAGGAGATGGACGACGCGGCGTACGATGCCAGACACAGCGCGCCGCTGATGGCAAGCCACGGTGAAGACCTTTGGCAAGCGCAGAGGACGCATCATGGGTCCGTGGCGAGGGAAAAGGAACACATTTTGCTCTAGTCGCTGCAGCGAGACGCAGCAGCATCATCGGCGCGCAAGGCGGAGGAGCTCGCTGCAGCGCAGCCCGAGCGGGTCGCATAGGACGGGAGGGAGCACTGGGCGGCAGAGATGGAGGCCGTGTTGGCCCACCAGCAGGTCAAGCGGGTCGCGCAGGATGGGAGGGAGCACTGGTCGGCGGAGATGGGGGCCATGTTGGCTCACCGGCAGGTAAAGCAGGTCGCCCAGGAAACGATGGGGCACTAGGCGGCGGAGATAGAGGCCGCGTTGGCACACCATCAAGCCAAGCGGGTCCAAAGGGCGGTGAGCACCGTTGACCACGGGCGGCGATCAACAGGGCCTAGGATGCCAGCAACGCCGGCCTCGGCGACAATGAGGAGTAAATGTAGGCCGACCAATAGTAGAAACGGTCTTTCAGTTTTTGTTTAATTAGATATGAATATTTTTGTAAAGTGGATATGTAAGTCTGATGAAATATAGACACACGCTATTGGTGCAGACGCATCCTTTCTTTAGACGAATTAGTCCCCATTTAGATCGTGACGCTGAAGGATGCACGTCCAGCCTCCCTATTCGTACATGGGTGCGGTAGGATTGTTTAGGTTGCGCCGCTAGGTGCAGGAGGCACTATTTAGCGGTCAACCGCTGATTTTGACCGGAGCGGTCACTTTCCGACAGAAACCTCCTTCCCGAAAAAGGACATGGAAATACACGCGCGGCTGTGTCAAAATGTTGCTAATGGGACTGGGCGGCAGAGATGGAGGCCGCGTTGGCCCACCAGCAGGTCAAGCGGGTCGCGCAGGACGGGACGGAGCACTGGTCGGCGGAGATGGGGGCCATGTTGGCTCACCGACAGGTCAAGCAGGTCGCCCAGGAAACGATGGGGCACTAGGGGGCGGAGATAGATGCCGCGTTGGCACACCATCAAGCCAAGCGGGTCCAGAGGGCGGTGAGCACCGTTGACCACGGGCGGCGATCAACAGGGCCTAGGATGCCAGCAACGCCGGCCTCGGCGACAACGAGGAGTAAATGTAGGCCGACCAATAGTAAAAACGGTCTTTCAGTTTTTGTTTAATTAGACGTGAATCTTTTTGTAAAGTGGATATGTAAATCTGATGAAATATAGAGCTACTGGTGCAGGCGCATCCATTCTTTGGATGGATTAGTCCCCGTTTAGATCGTGACGCTGAAGGGTGCACGTCCAGCCTCCCTATTCGTACGTGGGTGCGGTAGGATTGTTTAGGTTGCGCCCCTAGGTGCGGGAGGCACTATTTAGCGGTTAACCGCTGATTTTGACCGGAGCGGTCACTTTTCGACATAAACCTCCTTCCTGGAAAAGGACATGAAAATACGCGTGCGGCTGTGTCAAAATGTTTCTAATGGGATTCGAACTCCCGACCTCCAGCTCCGCCCCGCTCATCTTTCACGAGAAGGCAACCAACAGAGCTAGGAGTCATACGTAATGTGCTTTGGTGCGTATATCTTTTTGTACTAAATCAACACGTCAGAGGTAAAATAAAACGAACCAATGAACCCTGAGGCCCACTGCTCCGGTTTTTAAACTATGATTCACTGATATATTTAGTGGCTCAAAATTTTGACTTAATTATACAATCCTAGCCGAGTGCATACCATGCATGTAATATTAGATAAAATCTGTTGACGTCACCAATAGTCTCTCATAATCTGCAATTTCAAAATGTTTCATTTATCAAAGAATAGGTCCAATTTAAGATCTATTTCGTCAATATGTTTGGAAATTTTTTTAGCCCACAAGTTATCAACCCTCTACCCGTTATTTATTAATAGCAAAATATAAAAGATACCAACAAAAAAACCTAATTTTATTTAAAAAAATTGCGACTATTTTAGCTCAAAAATTATCAAACAATATGCTTATTTTTTATCCATGGTAAATGTGAAAGTTTACTGACAAAAAATCTAATTTTATTTAGAATATTTTGACGACTTTTTAGCTCACAATGTTATCAACCCTCTGCCCCGTTATTTCTCAACAGTAAAAGTGAAAAAGTAACCAACCCCTAAAACTAAATTCATTTAGAATATTTTGGAAACCTTTTTGGCTCACAGTTTATGGATCCTCTTCCCCTTATTTATCAACGGTAAATTTAAAAAGTTATCGACCCTAAAAGTTAATTTTATTTAGAGTATTTGGGAAAAAAAATTAGCTCACAATTTATCAACCATGTGCCAGTTATTTATCAACGGTAAATGTGAAAAGTGACCGACCCAGAAAGCTAATTTCAGTTAGAAAAATTTTAGTGACTTTTTTGCTTACAAGTTATCAATGCTCTGCTCGTTATTTATCAGCGGTAAATGTGAAAAGTAACCGACCCAAAAAGCTAATTTTATTTAAAATATTTTGATGCCAAATCATAGTTGATTACTTCAAGTCTACATATCATAGCTGAATATAATTTCTACTTAAGGAAACAAATCTTGCGGTTGCAAAGGCCACCGATTGTGCCATCACACGAAACCTGGCGGACCTTGTCACCCCAGTCCAACGAGCATATCTTCTTGCAATATCGTTCAGTGCAGAACGGGAGCCGATAGATATCCATCTTACAATTCTCTGTGTACCACAAACATAATAAAAGTCACACAATACTAGCAAGAATTTTCCCGTGTTGACATGACTTGTTACACTATTGCATGGCGAAAAACTAGCAGACATACAAGAATGTGCTTCAACAACGTATTTAAAAAATCTGAAGTCAATATTTCCTTTAGATGTTATGTTGATATTTCCAGGTTCATCCTTCGAAATAAGTTATATCTTAGGATATCTAATAAAAAATAACAAAAGAGAGAACAAACCTGCTGAAGTAGTGCTTCCTAACAACACAAGTATCACCAAAATACATGCCAAAGCAGACCTTTCGTCCATTCTTGAATTCTACCCAAGGTGGCAATTTATAATGTCAATGCTATGAAATGACGTGCCGTATGTAATATTGTAGAGAAAGACACGAATAGAGCATCAAAAAGATATACTAATCAATTACAAAGGGGTGGTCCTAGCGAAGGACATATAGACAATATACTAAGTCAAACAGATATGGAATGACGTTACATCTCTAAACTTAAAGAGGAAGAAACTAAATAGCGTATCCAAAAGATTTAGTGGCAAGTTACCAAGAGGCGGTCCCCAAGGAGAATCATAGGAACGATATATAAAATCAAAAGATATGGAATAATGTAACATCTCTAAATTTTTATGGAAGGAAATATTAATGTGTACGTCCATAAGATATCATGACCATGTACGAAGAAGTGGTCTCCAACGAGAGCCAAATGGTAAATGTCTATCAAAGAATAAATGATGAGGTGTCATCGCTAGATTTTTAGAGAAATAAATATTAAAGAGCATCCTAAGATATCATGACAAAGTTACAAAAGATGGCCCCCATTTTGAAGTTATTCTTTATAGCAAAAGCGCATGTTTGCACGGTATTTTGAATTTATTCTTTATAGCAAAAGTGCATTTTGAAGTTGCACGGGTATCTAAATACCCAAACACTCCAACAAACCATCTCCATTGATACTATCCTCTTTGTCACCATCATCAAAGGTGCTCATGTTTTCTTGTATTCATAATAACATTGGATTGCAAGCATCTCGCTGCACCAACTTGTAATACCACAAAACTTGTATCAGTGGTTGGTGTCATCCTTAAATTTTTATTAAGATATGAATTCAAATAAATATACAGTTAGCATACACACAATATTCTGCCAACGGTTTCAAAATTTAGTAAAAATTGGATAGCTCAGTAAAAAAAAGTTTACACTGAGTTTAGTAAAAAGTTCAGGGCAAAATTATTAAGATTAGATGAGCTGAATTAACATAATACAGTGGATTTACCCATACTGCATTCCAGAGTACCTGCTAATATTTGCTAAAGGCTAGTATATTTGTATTCTGATCATTGTAAATTGCAATTAATAATTTCTGTAAAAGATCTTTGTGAATCCACCGACTAAGCCTAAATTAAGAACCCAGCCATACACATGTATGTATAACTGTATACCTCTTTTTTAAGACTTCAACAATAACATATACCCCTCTCTTTCTAAGAGTTCAACACAGAGATACTTCTTTTTGACACAAATACAATAGGAAAAGGTTCCCTACTGTGTCATCTATAATATCTATAAAGTTGATCCCCATTAAACACATTTAATGTTTGCAAGCTGCCTCCACAGTGAGCCACGTCACTTCAAATAATCAGAACCATTTGATCAAATTTAGACGCATTGGATTTTTCACAAGATCACAATTAAAAGTCCAGCTGTGTGTTCCATGCCGCTGGGACAGCGCTTATAAGCTTTTGCATCTCTTCTCCTTCCTATATTAATTTAAACCGTCCATTTCATAAGTGCCGCCTCAGTTTCCAAAATCAATCTGCTAGGCTGCTCTTCTAGAAACTTCTTCTGTCTATTTATTTCCTCATATTTAACTCCTACCCATATGTGTCCCTCTATCTGTGTTGTGCTCTTCTCTCCTTATTAGTACTCGAACAGTGACGGTTGATGTCTACGTGTGCTTCTATTCTTGTAGACAGTGTTGGGCCTCCAAGAGGAGAGGTTTGTAGAACAGCAGCAAGTTTCCCTTAAGTGGATCACCCAAGGTTTATCGAACTCAGGGAGGAAGAGGTCAAAGATATCCCTCTCATGCAACCCTGCAACCACAAAGCAAGAAGTCTCTTGTGTCCCCAACACACCTAATAGGTGCACTAGTTCGGCGAAGAGATAGTAAAGTACAGGTGGTATGAATAAGTATGAGCAGTAGTAACGGCGCCAGAAAAGTGCTTGCTGGCGTGTGGTTGATGGTGGTAATATTGCAGGAAGTATAGATGCAGTAAAACAGTAAACAAGCAGCGGTAACAGTATTTAGGAACAAGGCCTAGGGATCATACTTTCACTAGTGGACACTCTCAACATTGATCACATAACAGAATAAATAGACAGATGCTAGACTCTACACTCTCTTGTTGGATGATGAACACCACTAACTGTGTAGGATTACACGAACCCTCAATGCCGGAGTTAACAAGCTCCACAATATTCGATGTTCATATTTAAATAACCTTAGAGTGCACGACGGATCAACATAACCAAACCAAGTACTAACATAGCATGCACACTGTCACCTTCACGCTACGAAAGGAGGCATAGATCACATCAATACCATCATAGCAATAGTTAACTTCATAATCTACAAGAGATCACAATCATAGCCTACGCCAAGTACTACACGATGCACACACTCGTCACCATTACACCGTGCGGGAGGAATAAACTACTTTAATAACATCACTAGAGTAGCACACGGATAAATTGTGATACAAAACACATTGCAATCATAAAGAGATATAAATAAGCACTTCACTATGCCATTCATAACGGTGAATAAGTATTCCGTGAAATATAGCCTAAGAGACCCACACGGTGCACACACTGTCACCTTTACACACGTGGGACAAGGAGTCTCCGGAGATCACATAAGTAAAACCCACTTGACTAGCATAATGACATCCAGATTACAAGCATCATCATATGAATCTCAATCATGTAAGGCAGCTCATGAGATTATTGTATTGAAGTACATAGGAGAGAGATGAACCACATAGCTACCGGTACAGCCCCGAGCCTCGATGGAGAACTACTCCCTCCTCATGGGAGACAGCAGCGTTGATGAAGATGGCGGTGGTGTCGATGGAGGAGCCTTCCGGGGGCACTTCCCCGTCCCGGCGGCGTGCCGGAACGGAGACTCCTGTCCCCCGGATCTTGGCTTCGCGATGGCGGCGGCTCCGGAAGGTTTTCTCTGGTTTCGTCGAACGTGTCGGGGTTTTCGCGACGGAGGCTTTAAATAGGCGGAAGGGCAAGGTCGAGAGGGTCCGGGGCCACCGGACACTAGGGCGGCGCGCCCCTCCCGGGCCGCGCCGCCACCATGTGTGGGCCCCCGTGGCCCCTCTCTCGACGGTTCTTGGGTGTTCGGAAGCTCCCGGGGATTCTAAGATCTTCGGTGTTGATTTCGTCCGATTCTGAGAATATTTCCTTACTAGGATTTCTGAAACCAAAAGCAACAGAAAACAGGAACTGGCCCTTCGGCATCTCGTCAATAGGTTAGTTCCGAAAAACGCATAATAATGACATATAATGTGCATAAAACATGTAGATATCATCAATAATGTGGCATGGAACATAAGAAATTATCGATACGTCGGAGACGTATCAGCATCCCCAATCTTAGTTCCTGCTCGTCCCGAGCAGGTAAATGATAACAAAGATAATTTCTGAAGTGACATGCCATCATAACCTTGATCATACTATTGTAAACACATGTAATGAATGCAGTGATCAAAACAATGGTAATGACATGAGCAAACAAATGAATCATAAAGCAAAGACTTTTCATGAATAGTACTTTCAAGACAAGCATCAATAAGTCTTGCATAAGAGTTAACTCATAAAGCAATAAATCAAAGTAAAGGTATTGAAGCAACACAAAGGAAGATTAAGTTTCAGCGATTGCTTTCAACTTGTAACATGTATATCTCATGGATAATTGTCAATGTAAAGTAATATAACAAGTGCAATATGCAAGTATGTAGGAATCAATGCACAGTTCACACAAGTGTTTGCTTCTTGAGGTGGAGAGTGAAGGAGATATGCCCTAGAGGCAATAATAAAGTGGTTATTATTTATATCTTTATGTTTATGATAAATGTTTATATGTCATGCTATAATTGTATTAACCGAAACATTAGTACATGTGTGATATGTAGACAAACAAGAAGTCCCTAGTATGCCTCTTAAACTAGCTTGTTGATTAATGGATGATTAGTTTCATAATCATGAACATTGGATGTTATTAATAACAAGGTTATTTCATTGTATGAATGATATAATGGACACACCCAATTAAGCGTAGCATAAGATCTCGTCATTAAGTTATTTGCTGTAAGCTTTCGATACATAGTTACCTAGTCCTTATGACCATGAGATCATGTAAATCACTTATACCGGAAAGGTACTTTGATTACACCAAACACCACTGCGTAAATGGGTGGCTATAAAGGTGGGATTAAGTATCCGGAAAGTATGAGTTGAGGCATATGGATCAACAGTGGGATTTGTCCATCCCTATGACGGATAGATATACTCTGGGCCCTCTCGGTGGAATGTCGTCTAATGTCTTGCAAGCATATGAATAAGTTCATAAGAGACCACATACCACGGTACGAGTAAAGAGTACTTGTCAGGAGACGAGGTTGAACAAGGTATAGAGTGATACCGAAGATCAAACCTCGGACAAGTAAAATATCGCGAGACAAAGGGAATTGGTATTGTATGTGAATGGTCCATTCGATCACTAAAGTCATCGTTGAATATGTGGGAGCCATTATGGATCTCCAGATCCCACTATTGGTTATTGGTCGGAGTGAATACTCAGCCATGTCCGCATAGTTCACGAACCGTAGGGTGACACACTTAAAGTTGGATGTTGAAATGGTAGTATTTGAATATGGAATGGAGTTCGAATATTTGTTCGGAGTCCCGGATGAGATCCCGGACATCACGAGGAGTTCCGGAATGGTCCGGAGAATAAGATTCATATATAGGATGTCATTTTATGTGAATAAAAATGTCGCGGAAGGTTCTATGGAAGGTTCTAGAAGGTTCTAGAAAAGTCCGGAAGAAACCACCAAGGAAGGTGGAGTCCACATGGGACTCCACCTCCATGGCCGGCCAACCCTAGTGGGGGAGGAGTCCCAAGTGGACTCCCCCTTAGGGGGCCGGCCACCCCCACATGGGAGGTGGAACTCCCACCTTGGTGGGAGTCCTAGCTTGGCTAGGTTTCCCCCCTCCTATGGAAGGTTTTTGGTTCGGGTCTTATTCGAAGACTTGGACACCACCTCTTGGGGTTCCACCTATATAATGAGGGCCAAGGGGAGGGGGCCGGCCACCTCAAACACCACCAAGGTGGCCGCACCCCTATAGTGGCCGGCGCCCCCTCTCCCCAAACCCTAGCCGCCCCGCTCCTCCACTTCCCGCACGCTTAGCGAAGCTCCGCCGGACTTCTCCACCACCACCGACACCACGCCGTCGTGCTGTCGGATTCAAGAGGAGCTACTACTTCCGCTGCCCCCTGGAACGGGGAGGTGGACGTCGTCTTCATCAACAACCGAACGTGTGACCGAGTACGGAGGTGCTGCCCGTTCGTGGCGCCGGAACCGATCGTGATCAAGATCTTCTACGCGCTTTTGCAAGCGGCAAGTGAACGTCTACCGCAGCAACAAGAGCCTCATCTTGTAGGCTTTGGAATCTCTTCAAGGGTGAGTCTCGATACCCCCTCGTTGCTACCGTCTTCTAGATTGCATCTTGGCTTGGATTGCGTGTTCGCGGTAGGAATTTTTTTGTTTTCTATGCAACGTTATCCTACGGTGGTATCAGAGCCGTGTCTATGCATAGATGGTTGCACGAGTAGAACACAATGGTTTTGTGGGCGTTGATGCTCTTGTTATCTTTAGTTGAGTACTTTGCATCTTTATGGCATAGTGGGATGAAGCGGCTCGGACTAACTTTACATGACCGCGTTCATGAGACTTGTTCCTCGTTCGACATGCAACTTGTATTGCATAAGAGGCTTTGCGGGTGTCTGTCTCTCCTACTATAGTAAAGATTCAATTTACTCTTCTATTGACAACATTAGTATCAACGTTGTGGTTCATGTTCGTAGGTAGATTAGATCTATATCGAAAACCCTAAACCACGTAAAATATGCAAACCAAATTAGAGAGCGTCTAACTTGTTTTTGCGGGGTTTGGTGATGTGATATGGCCATAATGTGATGATGAATATGTATGAGATGATCATTATTGTATTGTGGCAACCGGCAGGAGCCTTATGGTTGTCTTTAAATTTCATGTTGAGTAGTATTTCAAAGTAGTTGTAATAGTTGCTACATGGAGGACAATCATGAAGACGGCGCCATTGACCTTGGTGCTTCGCCGACGATGATGGAGATCATGCCCGAAGATGATGGAGATCATGTCCGTGCTTTGGAGATGAAGATCAAAGGCGCAAAGACAAAAGGGCCATATCATATCACATATGAACTGCATGTGATGTTAATCCTTTTATGCATCTTATTTTGCTTAGATCGCGAAGGTAGCATTATAAGATGATCCCTCACTAAAATCTCAAGATAATAAAGTGTTCATCCTTAGTAGCACCGTTATCAAGTCTTATCGTTTCGAAGCATCTCGTGATGATCGGGTGTGATAGATTCGATAAGTACATACAACGGGTGCAAGACAGTTTTGCACATGCGGATACTAAGGTGGCCTTGACGAGCCTAGCATGTACAGACATGGTCTCGGAACACGTGATACCGAAAGGTAGAGCATGAATCATATGATTGATATGATGAACACTTTGAGTGTTCGCCATTGAAATTACACCTTTTCTCGTGATGATCGATTTGAGGTGCGGTGGATTTGGTTCGTGTGATCACTAAGACAATGCGAGGGATATTGTTTTGAGTGGGAGTTCACCTAGATTTTTAATTATGTTGAATTAAAATTTGAACTCAATTTGTCATAAACTTAGTCTAAACTATTGCAAATATATGTTGTAGAGATGGCGTCCTCAATCAATTTTAACCAGTTCCTAGAGAAAGAAAAGCTTAAGAGCAACGGTAGCAACTTCACCGACCGGTTCCGTCATGTGAGGATCTTCCTCTCGGCGGAAATCTGCAATATGTGCTTGATGCACCGCTAGGTGACCCTCCTGCGAAACTGAAACCGATGAAGTAAAAGCTGTTTACGAGACTCGGAAAACTCGGTACTCTCAAGTTCGGTGTGCCATCCTGTGCGATCCGGAATCCGATCTTCAAAAACGTTTTGAGCACCACGATCCTTATGAGTTGATGAATGAGCTGAAAGCTATTTTTGAGACTCATGCAGCCGTGGAATGCTATGAAGCATCGAAACATTTCTTCGAATCTGTATGATGGAAGAAGGCAGCTCCATTAGTGAGCACATGCTCGCCATGACCGGGCATGCGAAGAAACTCGGTGACTTGGGAATAGTGATTCCTAACAGATCGGGGATTAATCGTGTCCTTCAATCACCGCCACCAAGTTACAAGAACTTTGTGATGAACTACAATATGCGGAACATGAACAAGGAGTTACCTGAACTCTTTGGCATGCTAAAAGTCGCTGAGATTGAGATCAAGAAAGAGCACCAAGTATTGATGGTCAACAAGACCACCGGCTTCAAGAAACAGGGCAAGTCTAAGGGAAAATTCAAGAAGGGTGGCAAGAAAGCTGCCACGCCTCCTATGAAACCTAAGAACGGCCCTAAGCCCGATGCTCGAGTGCTATTACTGCAAGGAGAAGGGACAACGGAAGCGTAATTGCTCCAAGTATTTGGCGGATCCGAAGAGCGGCCTTGTCAAGAAAAAGAAAGAAGGTATATCTGATATACATGTTATAGATGTTTATCTCACTAGTTCTCGTTCTAGTACCTGGCTATTTGATACTCGGTTCGGTTGCTCATATTTGTAACTCGAAACAGGAACTAAAGAATAAACGACAACTCGCCGAAAGATGAAGTGACGATGCGCGTTGGAAACGGATCCAAGGTCAATGTGATCGCAATCGGCACACTTCCTCTACATCTACCTTCGGGATTAGTTTTAAGCCTAAATAATTGTTATTATGTACCTGCGTTGAGCATGAACATTATATCCGGATCTTGTTTAATGCAAGACGGTTATTCATTCAAGTCCGAGAATAATGGTTGTTCTATTTTTATGAATAATATCTTTTATGGTCGAGCACCACAAAAGAATGGCTTATTTCTATTAGATCTCGATAGTAGTGATACGCATATACATAACATTGATGCTAAGCGAATTAAATTAAATGATAATTCTACTTATATGTGGCAATCGTCGTCTTGGTCATATTGGAGTGAAACGCATGAAGAAACTCCATACTCGATGGATTACTTGAATCACTTGACTTTGAGTCACTTGATAGATGCGAAGCATGTCTAATGGGAAAAATGACTAAGACTCCATTTTCTGGTATGATGGAGCGAGCTACCGACTTATTGGAAATCATACATACCGATGTGTGCGGACCAATGAGTGTAGCATCGCGCGGTGGTTATCGTTATGTTCTAACCTTCACGGATGATCCGAGTAGATATGGGTATATCTATTTCATGAAACATAAATCCGAAACTTTTGAGAAGTTTAAGGAATTCCAAAGTGAAGTAGAAAATCAACGTAACAAGAAGATTAAATTTCTACGATCCGATCGCGGAGGTGAATATCTGAGTTATGAGTTTGGCATGCATTTAAAGAAATGCGGAATACTTTCACAATTGACACCGCCGGGAACACCACAACGAAACGGTGTGTCCGAACGTCGTAATCGAACTCTCTTAGATATGGTTCGTTCTATGATGTCTCTTACTGATTTGCCGTTATCATTTTGGAGTTATGCATTAGAGACAGCCGCATTCACTTTAAATAGAGCACCATCAAAATCCGTAGAAACGACACCGTATGAATTATGGTTTAATAAGAAACCTAAGTCGTCGTTCCTTAAAATTTGGGGTTGCGAAGCCTATGTAAAAAAGTTACAACCGGACAAGCTAGAACCCAAAGCGGAGAAATGCGTCTTCATAGGATACCCTAAGGAAACTATAGGGTACACTTTCTATCACGAGATCCGAAGGCAAAATCTTTGTTGCTAAGAACGGAACCTTTCTTGAGAAAGAATTTCTCACTAAAGAGGTGATCTGGAAGAAAAGTAGAACTCGATGAGATTAATGAATCTATACTCGTTGATCGAGTAGCGCGAGTACCGGAAGTTGTACATGTACCGCCTACACCGGCAACGAGAGGAAGCTAATGATAATGACCATGAAACTTCAAACGAGGAAACTACTCGAACCTCGCGGATCGACAAGGGAACGTGCCACTCCTGATTGGTATGATCCTTGTCTAAATGTCATGATTGTGGATAACAATGATGAGGACCCTGCGACGTATGAAGAAGCGATGATGAGCCCAGATTCCAACAAATGGCAAGAAGCCATGAAATCCGAAATGGGATCCATGTATGATAACAAAGTATGGACTTTGGTAGACTTACCCGATAGCCGAAAGGCTATCGAGAATACATGGATCTTCAAAAGAAAAACAGATGTCGATGGTAATATTACTGTCTATAAAGCTCGACTTGTCGCAAAGGGTTTCCGACAAATTCAAGGAGTTGACTACGATGAGACATTCTCACCCGTAGCGAAGCTAAAATCTGTGAGGATTTTGTTAGCAATAGCTGCATTTTTCGATTATGAGATTTGGCAGATGGATGTCAAAACGGTGTTCCTTAATGGAGACATTGAGGAAGAGTTGTATATGGTACAACCCAAAGGTTTTGTCGATCCTAAAAATGCTGACAAAGTATGCAAACTTCAGCGTTCAATCTATGGACTGAAGCAAGCATCAAGAAGTTGGAACCGACGCTTTGATAAGGTGATCAAAGACTTCGGGTTTATACGGTGTCATGGAGAGGCTCGTATTTACAAGAAAGTGAGTGGGAGCTCCGTAGCATTCCCGATATTATATGTAGATGACATATTATTGATTGGGAATGATATAGAACTTTTAAGCAAGTGTAAAAGGTTATTTGAATAACAGTTTTTCAATGAAAGACCTTGGTGAAGCATCATATATATTAGGCATCAAGATTTATAGAGATAGATCAAGACGCCTAATAGGGCTATCACAGAGTACATACCTGGACAAGATTCTAAAGAAGTTTAGAATGGACGAAAGTAAGAAAGGGTTTTTACCTATGTTACCGGGCAAGGTCTTGAGTAAGACTCAAGGACCGGCTACGGCGAAAGAAAGAGAAAGGATGAATCGGATCCCCTATGCTTCGGCGAGTAGGCTCTATTATGTATGCCATGCTATGTACAAGACCGGATATAGCGCATGCCGTTAGTTTGACTAGCAGATATCAAAGTGATCCAGGAATGGAACATCTGGACAGCGGTCAAGAATATCTCGAAGTACTTGAAAAGAACTAAGGATATGTTTCTTTGTTATGGAGGTGACCAAGAGCTCGTTGTAACAAGTTACACCGATGCAAGTTGGAACACCGATCCCGATGACTCTAAGTCACGGTCCGGGTACGTGTTTATATTGAATGGTGCTTGCGAGTAAGCTGGGCAAGCTCAAAGCGAGTGCACGGTGGCGAAGTCTTCAACGGAATCGGAGTACATAGCGGCTTCGGAGGCTTCATCGAAGCGGTATGGATGAAGAGGTTCATTGTAGAGCTCGGTGTGGTTCCTAGTGCATTGGACCCACTAGTCATATACTCGTGACAACATGGGTGCCATCGCCAATGCACAAGAACCAAGGTCACACAAGAGGCTGAAGCATATCAAGCTGCGTTACCACTCGATTCGCGAGTACATCGAAGATGGAGAAGTAAAGATTTGCAAAGTACACACCGATCCGAATGTAGCAGATCCGTTGACTAAAGCTCTCCCTAGGGCAAAGCATGATCAACACCAGAATGCCATGGGTGTTAGGTATATTACAATGTAATCTAGATTATTGACTCTAGTGCAATTGGGAGATCGAAGGAGATATGCCCTAGAGGCAATAATAAAGTGGTTATTATTTATATCTTTATGTTTATGATAAATGTTTATATGTCATGCTATAATTGTATTAACCGAAACATTAGTACATGTGTGATATGTAGACAAACAAGAAGTCCCTAGTATGCCTCTTAAACTAGCTTGTTGATTAATGGATGATTAGTTTCATAATCATGAACATTGGATGTTATTAATAACAAGGTTATGTCATTGTATGAATGATATAATGGACACACCCAATTAAGCGTAGCATAAGATCTCGTCATTAAGTTATTTGCTATAAGCTTTCGATACATAGTTACCTAGTCCTTATGACCATGAGATCATGTAAATCACTTATACCGGAAAGGTACTTTGATTACACCAAACACCACTCGCGTAAATGGGTGGCTATAAAGGTGGGATTATGTATCCGGAAAGTATGAGTTGAGGCATATGGATCAACAGGGGGATTTGTCCGTCCCGATGACGGATAGATATACTCCGGGCCCTCTCGGTGGAATGTCGTCTAATGTCTTGCAAGCATATGAATAAGTTCATAAGAGACCACATACCACGGTACGAGTAAAGAGTACTTGTCGAGAGACGAGGTTGAACAAGGTATAGAGTGATACCGAAGATCAAACCTCGGACAAGTAAAATATCGCGAGACAAAGGGAATTGGTATTGTATGTGAATGGTTCATTCGATCACTAAAGTCATCGTTGAATATGTGGGAGCCATTATGGATCTCCAGATCCCACTATTGGTTATTGGTCGGAGTGAATACTCAGCCATGTCCGCATAGTTCACGAACCGTAGGGTGACACACTTAAAGTTGGATGTTGAAATGGTAGTATTTGAATATGGAATGGAGTTCGAATATTTGTTCGGAGTCCCGGATGAGATCCCGGACATCACGAGGAGTTCCGGAATGGTCCGGAGAATAAGATTCATATATAGGATGTCATTTTATGTGAATAAAAATGTCGCGGAAGGTTCTATGGAAGGTTCTAGAAGGTTCTAGAAAAGTCCGGAAGAAACCACCAAGGAAGGTGGAGTCCACATGGGACTCCACCTCCATGGCCGGCCAACCCTAGTGGGGGAGGAGTCCCAAGTGGACTCCCCCTTAGGGGGCCGGCCACCCCCCACATGGGAGGTGGAACTCCCACCTTGGTGGGAGTCCTAGCTTGGCTAGGTTTCCCCCCTCCTATGGAAGGTTTTTGGTTCGGGTCTTATTCGAAGACTTGGACACCACCTCTTGGGGTTCCACCTATATAATGAGGGCCAAGGGGAGGGGGCCGGCCACCTCAAACACCACCAAGGTGGCCGCACCCCTATAGTGGCCGGCGCCCCCTCTCCCCAAACCCTAGCCGCCCCGCTCCTCCACTTCCCGCACGCTTAGCGAAGCTCCGCCGGACTTCTCCACCACCACCGACACCACGCCGTCGTGCCGTCGGATTCAAGAGGAGCTACTACTTCCGCTGCCCGCCGGAACGGGGAGGTGGACGTCGTCTTCATCAACAACCGAACGTGTGACCGAGTACGGAGGTGCTGCCCGTTCGTGGCGCCGGAACCGATCGTGATCAAGATCTTCTACGCGCTTTTGCAAGCGGCAAGTGAACGTCTACCGCAGCAACAAGAGCCTCATCTTGTAGGCTTTGAAATCTCTTCAAGGGTGAGTCTCGATACCCCCTCGTTGCTACCGTCTTCTAGATTGCATCTTGGCTTGGATTGCGTGTTCGCGGTAGGAAAATTTTTGTTTTCTATGCAACGTTATCCTACAGAGAGAAATAGGTGAACTGACTCAACATAAAAGGTAAAAGAATGGCCCTTCGCAGAGGGAAGCATTGATTGCTATATTTGTGCTAGAGCTTTGGTTTTTGAAAACATAAAGAGAGCATAAAAGTAAAATTTTGAGAGGTGTTTGTTGTTGTCAACGAATGGTAGTGAGCACTCTAACCCCCTTGCCAGACAAACCTTCAAAAAGCGGCTCCCATGAATTATTTTTATTTTTGGGTGGCACTCCTTCCAACCTTTCTTTCACAAACCATGGCTAACCGAATCCTCGGGTGCTCGCCAACAATCTCATACCATGAAGGAGTGCCTTTTTATTTTAGTTTTATTATGATGACACTCCTCCCCACCTTTGCTTTCTCAAGCCATGGCTAACCGAATCCTTCGGGTGCCATCCAACAATCACATACCATGGAGGAGTGTCTATTTAGGTTAATTAATTTGGGACTGGGAATCCCATTGCCAGCTCTTTTTGCAAAACTATTGGATAAGCGGATGAAGCCACTAGTCCATTGGTGAAAGTTGCCCAACAAGAATGAAAGATAAACACCACATACTTCCTCATGAGCTATAAAACATTGACACAAATCAGAGGTGATAAATTTTGAATTATTTAAAGGTAGCACTCAAGCAATCTACTTTGGAATGACGGAGAAATACCATGTAGTAGGTAGGTATGGTGGACACAAATGGCATAGTGGTTGGCTCAAGGATTTTGGATGCATGAGAAGTATTCCCTCTCGATACAAGGCTTAGGCTAGCAAGGTTTATTTGAAACAAACACAAGGATGAACCGGTGCAGCAAAACTCAAATAAAAGACATATTGTAAACAATATAAGACTCTACACCGTCTTCCTTGTTGTTCAAACACTCTACTAGAAATTATCTAGACCTTAGAGAGACCAATTATGCAAACCAAATTTAGCAAGCTCTAGGTATTTCTTCATTAATAGGTGCAAAGTATATGATGCAAGAGCTTAAACATGAGCACAACAATTGCCAAATATCAAATTATTCAAGACATTTTATCAATTACTACATGTAGCATTTTCCGTTTCCAACCATATAACAATTAACGAAGCAGTTTCAACCTTCGCCATGAAAAATAAAAGCTAAGAACACATGTGTTCATATGAACCAGCGGAGCGTGTCTCTCTCCCACACAAGCATTTATTCAAACAAAAACAAAAACAAAAGCACACAGACGCTCCAAGTAAAGTACATATGATCTGACCGAATAAAAATATAGTTTCAAGAGAAGGAACCTGATAATTTTATCGATGAAGAAGGGGATGCCTTGGGCATCCCCAAGCTTAGACGCTTGAGTCTTCTTGAAATATGCAGGGATGAACCACGGGGGCATCCCCAAGCTTAGAGCTTTCACTCTCCTTGATCATAGTATATCATCCTCCTCTCTTGATCCTTGAAAACTTCCTCCACACCAAACTCAAAGCAAACTCATTAGAGGGTTAGTGCATAATCAAAAGTTCACATGTTCAGAGGTGACACAATCATTCTTAACACTTCTGCGCATTGCACAAAGCTACTGGAAGGTAATGGAACAAAGAAATCCATCCAACACAACGAAAGAGGCAATGCGAAATAAAAGGCAGAATCTGTCAAAACAGAACAGTCCGTAAAGACGAATTTTATTGAGGCACCAGACTTGCTCAGATGAAAATGCCCAAATTGAATGAAAGTTGCGTACATATCTGAGGATCACTCACGTAAATTGGCATAATTTTCTGAGTTACCTACACAGAATTAGGTCCAGATTCGTGACAGCAAGAAATCTGTTTCTGCGCAGTAATCCAAATCTAGTATGAACCTTACTATCAAAGACTTTACTTGGCACAACAATGCAATAAAATAAATATAAGGAGAGGTTGCTACAGTAGTAACAACTTCTAAAACTCAAATATAAAATAAAAGTACTGTAGAAAAATAAACACATGGGTTATCTCCCAAGAAGTTCTTTCTTTATAGCCATTAAGATGGGCTCAGCAGTTTTAATGATGCACTCGCAAGAAATAGTAGTTGAAGCAAAAGAGAGCATCAAGAAGAAAATTCAAAACAAATTTAAGTCTAACATGCTTCCTATGCATAGGAATCTTGTAAATAAACAAATTCATGAAGCATAATGCAACAAGCATAGAAAGATAAAACAAGTGCAGACTTCAAGATTTTCAGCAAAAAGAGAGGTGTTTTAGTAACATGAAAATTTCTACAACCATATTTTCCTCTCTCATAATAAATTTCAGTAGCATCATGAGCAAACTCAACAATATAACTATCACATAAAGCATTCTTATCATGAGTCTCATGCATAAAATTATTACTCTCCACATAGGCATAATCAATTTTATTAGTAATAGTGGGAGCAAATTCAACAAAGTAGCTATCATTATTATGCTCATCAAGTGTAGGAGGCATAGTATAATCACAACAAAATTTACTCTCCATAGTAGGTGGCACCAAAAGGCCACTATCATTATAATCATCATAAATAGGAGGCAAAGTATCATCAATGAAAATTTTCTCCTCAATGCTTGGGGGACTGAAAAGATCATGAAAACCAGCTTCCCCAAGCTTAGAAAATTCTATATCATTATCAACAATGGTGTTCAAAGTGTTCATACTAATATGTTCCATGGGTTTTTTAATTTTCGCATCAAACCATCCATGTCTTAAATCAGGAAATAGAATAAGAAGCTCATTGTTGTCCATTATGCCAAACTAGTGTAAACAAGAAACAAAAAGATGCAATTGCAGGATCTAAAGGAAATAGCTTCGAACACTCACACAATGGCGCCGAAGAGTACTTTTACCTCGGGACCGGAGTATGAGTGCCTTTTACCTTTCCTCCCCGGCAACGGCGCCGGAAAAGTGCTTGATGTCTACGGGTGCTTCTATTCTTGTAGACAGTGTTGGGCCTCCAAGAGCAGAGGTTTGTAGAACAGCAGCAAGTTTCCCTTAAGTGGATCACCCAAGGTTTATCGAACTCGGGGAGGAAGAGGTCAAAGATATTCCTCTCATGCAACCCTGCAACCACAAAGCAAGAAGTCTCTTGTGTCCCCAACACACCTAATAGGTGCACTAGTTCGGCGAAGAGATAGTAAAATACAGGTGGTATGAATAAGTATGAGCAGTAGTAACGGCGCCAGAAAAGTGCTTGCTGGCGTGTGGTTGATGGTGGTAATATTGCAGGAAGTACGGATGCAGTAGAAACGAGTAAACAAGCAGCGGTAGCGATATTTAGGAACAAGGCCTAGGGATCATACTTTCACTAGTGGACACTCTCAACATTGATCACATAACGGAATAAATAGATAGATGCTAGACTCTACACTCTCTTGTTGGATGATGAACACCACTAATCGTGTAGGATTACACGAACCCTCAATGCCGGAGTTAACAAGCTCCACAATATTCGATGTTCATATTTAAATAACCTTAGAGTGCACGACAGATCAACATAACCAAACCAAGTACTAACATAGCATGCACACTGCCACCTTCACGCTACGAAAGGAGGCATAGATCACATCAATACCATCATAGCAATAGTTAACTTTATAATCTACAAGAGATCACAATCATAGCCTACGCCAAGTACTACACGATGCACACACTGTCACCATTACACCGTGCAGGAGGATTAAACTACTTTAATAACATTACTAGAGTAGCACACAGATAAATTGTGATACAAAACACATTGCAATCATAAAGAGATATAAATAAGCACTTCACTATGCCATTCATAACAGTGAATAAGTATCCTGTGAAATATAGCCTAAGAGACCCACACGGTGCACACACTGTCACCTTTACACACGTGGGACAAGGAGTCTCCGGAGATCACATAAGTAAAACCCACTTGACTAGCATAATGACATCTAGATTACAAGCATCATCATATGAATCTCAATCATGTAAGGCAGCTCATGAGATTATTGTATTGAAGTACATAGGAGAGAGATGAACCACATAGCTATCGGTACAGCCCCGAGCCTCGATGGAGAACTACTCCCTCCTCATGGGAGACAAGCAGCGTTGATGAAGATGGCGGTGGTGTCGATGGAGGAGCCTTCCGGGGCACTTCCTCGTCCCGGCGGCGTGCCGGAACGGAGACTCCTGTCCCCCAGATCTTGGCTTCGCGATGGCGGCGGCTCTGGAAGGTTTTCTCTGGTTTCGTCGAACGTGTCAGGGTTTTCGCGACGGAGGCTTTAAATAGGCGGAAGGGAAAGGTCAGAGGGGGTCTGGGGCCACCAGACACTAGGGCGGAGCGCCCCCCTCCTGGGCCGCGCCGCCACCATGTGTGGGCCCCCTGTGGCCCCTCTCTGACGGTTCTTGGGTGTTCTGGAAGCTCCCGGGGATTCTAAGATCTTCGGTGTTGATTTCGTCCGATTCTGAGAATATTTCCTTACTAGGATTTCTGAAACCAAAAGCAACAGAAAACAGGAACTGGCCCTTCGGCATCTCGTCAATAGGTTAGTTACGAAAAACGCATAATAATGACATATAATGTGCATAAAACATGTAGATATCATCAATAATGTGGCATGGAACATAAGAAATTATCGATACGTCGGAGACGTATCAACGGTGGCTGGCCTTTCCGCCCCGTGGCCGCTGGTACATGTTATGAAGAAAGTCATGTGGTTTCTCGCCACACTCGCACCAGGCAACCACATATTGTGTTCCAGGTTCGCTGGTATGTATTCTTGATGATGGTTTCTTGCAACTGTTTTTACTTTTGCCCAATGTTAAGCTTTGGCATTGGCGTGTTCTTATCCACAATCTGAGCGACTAGCCCGAGAAAGAAGCACCCACATCGACTGCCACCGGCAACCTGCCCTACTTGGTAACCACCTTCCGCGTGTTGACCTTGCCTTCTCCTTCCACAACAGCCCAAAACAGGGGGAGGCCCTATTTAGCGGTCAACCGCTGATTCTGACCGGAGCGGTCACTTTCCGACAGAAACCTCCTTCCCGAAAAAGGACATGGAAATACGCGCGCGGCTGTGGCAAAATGTTTCCAATGGGATTCGAACTCCCGACACCCAGCTTCGCCCCGCTCATCTTTCACGAGGAGGCAACCAAGAGAGGTAGGAGTCCTAAGTGACATGCTTTGGTGCGTACATCTTTTTATACTAAATCAACACGCCAGAGGTAAAAAGGAACCACGGTCCAAACTAAAAATAAATAAAACGAACCAATGAATCCTGAGGCCCACTGCTCTGGCTTTTAAACTATGATTCACTGATATATTTAGTGGCTCAAAATTTTGATTTAATTTTACAATCCTGGTCGAATGCATACCATGCATGTAATATTAGATAAAATCTGTTGACGTCACCAACAGTCTCTCATAATCTGAAATTTCAAAATATTTCATTTATCAAAGAATAGGTCCAATTTAAGATCTATTTCGTCAATATGTTTGGAAATTTGTTTAGCCCACAAGTTATCAACCTTTTACCCGTTATTTATTAATAGTAAAATATAAAAGATACCAACAAAAAAACCTAATTTTATTTAAAACATTTTTGCGACTATTTTAGCTCCAAATTATCAAACACTATGCTTATTTTTTATCCATGGTAATGTGAAAATTTACTGACAAAAAATCAAATTTTATTTAGAATATTTTGATGACTTTTTAGCTCACAATGTTATCAATCATCTGCCCCGTTATTTCTCAACAGTAAAAGTGAAAAAGTAACCAACCCCTAAAACTAATTTCATTTAGAATATTTTGGAAACCTTTTTGGCTCACAGTTTATCGATCCTTTTCCCCTTATTTATCAACGGTAAATTTAAAAAGTTATCGACCCTAAAAGTTAATTTTATTTAGAGTATTTGAAACTTTTTTTAGCTCACAATTTATCAACCATGTGCCAGTTATTTATCAACGGTAAATGTGAAAAGTGACCTACCCGAAAAGCTAATTTCAGTTAGAACAATTTTAATGACTTTTTTAGCTCACAAGTTATCAACGCTCTGCTCGTTATTTATCAACGGTAAATGTGAAAAGTGACCGACCCAAAAAGCTAATTTCATTTAAAATATTTTGATGCCATTCTAGCTCACAAGTTATCAACCCTCTGCCCCATTATTTATCAACGGTAAATGTTAAAATTTACCGACCCGAAAAGTCAATTTCAGTTAGAAATATTTTGGCAACTTTTTTAGATCACTAGTTATCAACTTCTCTGCCCATTATTTATGAATGATAAATGTGAATAGTGATCGACCCAAAAAACTAATTTCATTTAGAATATTTTAACGAATTTCTTTAGATCACAAGTTATCAACCTTCTGCCCATTATTTAATAACGGTAAAATATGAAAAGTTACCGACCCGAAAAGTAATTTCAGTAAGATAATTTTGGAGACTATATTAGCTCATACTTATCGGCCCTCTCCTATTATTTGTCAACCGTAAATATGAAAAATTATCGAACCCAAAAATTAATTTTATTTAGAATATTTTGGTGACTTTTTTAGCTCAAAAGTTATCTGCCTGCTGCCCATTATTTATCAGCAGTAAATGCGAAAAGTTATTGATCCAAAAAGTAAATTTCATTTACAAATATTTTATCGACTATTTTTGCTCACGGGTTATCAACCCTCTGACTGTTACTGATCAACGGTAAATATGAAAACTTACCGAACCAAAAAATTAATTGCATTTAGAAAATTAGAAAAAACTGACGGATGGTTGACCCGAAAGGTTACCATAACCCAACTCCCAACGGGCCCAACTTCACCAGGCCAATCTAACTCTACCTCTCTTTTTACATGCACTCCCATCCTTTCTATTTGCAAAAATCAATCTCTCTAGTTCCACCCACGGTAGAACACCATGATGATGGTTGCCGCTCGATCTTCCAACCCTGGTCGGTCACGGTTGAACATTGTCGCCTCCCTTAACCTCCAGCCTCGCTGCCTTGCCGTACAAAGGAAGGTGGTAACGCTGCTGCCCTACCACCTTCCTTCGCCATGTCTATGCGGATGTCCTCGATGCATTCCCAGTACTCCACAATGATGGCCGACTCTCTGCAAGCTCGCCACCCTTCCAGCTCGCACACATCTGCTGCGACACTCGTGGCCCCTTCGACACACGACATGGTGCTGCTTCGCCATCTCTAGCATTGCTAACGGGGACGCTAGTCTTCCATCCGATGCGCTCGACGAGTTCCCGATTGGCCGGCTCGATCTCCCGGGTCTACATCTCACCTGCATCCGGTGAGGCTCTCGCCGCCAAACACGGCCTCTAGTACGCACAAAGCGGTGTTGCTCCGTCGTCAACCGCACTACCGCCGATTTCGGTGTTCCATCCCCACTCCACCCGGTCAACGTCCAAACAAAAGGGAAAAGTATCGTGACATAAAATGACAAAAGAGATAATGTAGTAGCGATGTGCCGAGTCTAATCGCGCGGGCGGCCGAGTCCTAGAGATGGAATTCGCTTGGTTACTATATCAGAACCGTGTTGATAAAAACATCATAATTAAACATTTTCATACCAAAAATACATGTTTTCATGTCCATACATATACAAAAGGAATATTTATTTTAAAGACAAAATGAATTTATAAATTTAAAAGTGTTAATTAATCTATACCTACTAATAAAGAAGTAACGTTTCTCCCCCTTTTTTTCGTCCGTTTTAGACTTGTTTCAATGGAATTTACAGGCTGCCACCGCGTAAGTGAAAAAACGATTCGGTTGGCTCGTAGCTTTTTTTTTTTTTTTTTTTTTGAGCAAAGGTTGGCTCGTAGCTGGGTTCGATCATGATTCATGAAGGTGCTTGGTTCGTTTGCCCGCACCAGGCCCTGTGGCTACGTTCGTGGGCCTGGCTGGCATGAATGGCCCGAAAGCCACATGAGTGAGCTTCCCAGAATTAGCTAAAAATTATACAAATTCGTTTTGATGAAGTCTGTTCCGTCCAAAATGTACATGATAAGTTGCGTATTTTGTGTTCAACAATCCCACCTCGCTTAATTATAAGGTGTTTAGCCGGTTTATATATCTAGATTTTATAGAATCGGCAAGTCGCCTCCGAGAAGAACAATCAGCGAGAAAAGAATTATGACTTGCCTCGGATTTGCGGGCCGAGATAGCGAACAGAGCAGGCTTGTCAGTCAAACACCGGAGCTGGAGGACAGTCAAGACGTCGGAGCGGAAAGAGACGGACCAGAGTAGGCACTCGCTGAGGTGGCGGCCTAGAGGAATAGCAATGGGATAAGGTTTTGCCAGCAATTGATCACCCCGCAATCAGAACCTACCCTGCCGGCCAGACCAAATCCTGTGAAATAGGCAAATAGCTCAACAAGATCTGGGACGGCACGCTGCGGCTTATGGCTTCCTCAGCTAAAAATCATAGCATGGGAGATAAGTCAAGTACTCCCTCCATACCCGTTTTAAAAAAAAAAACTTTAAAACTTTTGATTTTATAGTTTTAGAAAATTTTGAAAAAAGAATACATAGACGTAGAAAATGTTAGAATATACCAATGTGTAAACTTTTAGAATGAAATACATTGTATTTTGTCCTCAATAAAAATGACAAAATCTCACAAAATAATAAAATCTAGATTGTAGTGTACTATTCGTTACTATTCATCAATGATGAAATCAATATTTATTATCTTTGATGAGTCCAAAATAAAATGTATTGCAATCTGATAATTTACATATTGATAGATTCCAACATTCTCTATATCATGATATTTTTTCGAATTCTTTTGACATGTCTAAAATGAAATTTTCATAGATTCAAAAAACGGCCTACGTGTAGCTCGGCCAGTTATTATTTGTTGTTGTGTATAAGGTTAATATTTGTGCTTAATCAACCAGTTATTTTCATTTTAAAAGAAGACTAATAAAAAAAGTCCGACATGGTGAGCTTGTAAAAATTAGTCGTCCTCAACACACTGTGGCTCCCCTTCGTCTCCCTTGGTACCTCACTCTCCTAAGCTAGCCGACGCACCAGGGGTATTCGAGGAAGATGAGGGGAGGGCGGTCGTTGGCGATCAGGAAAAGGGGTAGAGCCGAGGGCCAGAGAGTAGGAACAGAGACATAGGCGTTCACTGATGAAAGGTGAATGTCAGGACGTGTGTGCAGGTGGAAGGGGTAGTGCACTTTATCAGCTCTCGTGTGGGTTGCTGTTGAGAACGAAAGAAATAGTTCAACCATGTTTTCTTTGGGTGGATGAGTTGGTTTGATTTTGTTGGTTTAGCTTGTTAGATACGAATAGGGTATAGAGATAGATTAGGACTCTAGAGATATCATCTTGTACTCCAAATCTGCTCCCTCCTGTATTTCTATATATACCCCATGAGGGTTACCGAAATAAACAACGAAACGAAACAAATATTAGGGTTCTACAACTTTCTACATGGTATCAGAGCGGTTAGCCTCACGGCGCCGATCCTAGGTCCTTCCATCACTTCCGCATCGCGCCGCCCCCGGGGAGATCTCTCCTCGGGGGCGCGGCACCCGATTTTGATCAAAGATCTGATCGGTTCTTAGTTTAGTTTAGATCCAAATTTCGAATTCCCAAATTTTATTGATTAGATCCGATTTAGCCAAATAAAATCCCTACATACACGATCCTCCAAGATCCGGTGATCTGCAGAAATCGGTGGTTCAATTGGTGTTCGTCCAACTTCAGATCCGGTGACCTTCACGGGCTGCGCAGGCGCGCGCAGCAAGCGGCAACCCCCAATTGGTGTTCGTCCAGCTTCAGATCCGGCGACCTTCCGGGCTGTGCAGGCACGCGCAGCAAGCGGCAACCCCGCGATCTACCTCAGGCTTACAGGGCTCTACGTCAACATGCACCATGCCTAGACGCTACCGCTCCATCGACGCAGGGCCAGACCACACGGGATCGTGGACACACTAGTGGAAATATGGCCTTTTGCACCGGTTTTTAAGGGCCATATGCACCGGATGGCCAACCGGTGCAAACCATCCGGTGCAAAAGGCCCCCCCCCCCCTTTTGCACCGGTTTTTCTTACGAACCGGTGCTAAAGGGGTCACCACGTGGCCGGTTGTGGGGCGCTCGGCGGGGGAGCTTTTGCACCGGTTCGTAATACGAACCGGTGCAAAAGGTTGTGCCGCGGCAGCATTTTAGTGCCCTTCCCTGCCGCGGCAGACTCTGCCGCGGCAGGGAATTGCACTAAAACGCTGCCGCGGCAGAGACTCTGCCCCATTCGAAACACGGTATAATATTAATGCAGACAATTCAAATATATATAGGAAACCATTATATTACATATATATATCGATCAAAGTGACACACGTTCATGCATATATATATATATGTCTACATCAACTTTGATATTGGATGTCGCCCACATAGTGTTCTCCGTCTGGAGCTATGACTTAATCCCGCCAGCTCTTCTTGAATTGCTCGTAAACGCTCGGTTGCTAGAAGACCGTTCCGCAACCGTTGGATCTAATAATTTGAAGAAGGTATGGTGGTCAATATATATATGTGTGTGTATGTGAATGAAACACAAGGTGATAAAATAAAGCCATGAATGTTGTTTACTTACATCAAGTTGTTCCAAAATGTCCCTCACATGGTGGGTATTCTGGCGGATGAACTCGCAAACGTAGAACCCGCATAAATTATTCCCGTCCTCTTGCCTCAAGCAGTTTACGAGAACAAAGTTCAATCAAAATAATATATATATATAATCAAGGATGATAATAATGGTATTGAAACTAGAATCAAAGAGATGCGCGGCCTAGCCAGTAGTACTTACCGGTACATGTTTTATTCGAAGTTCTTTATTCTTTAAACCCGGAGCTTTGTTGGTGAACCGTTTCCAAGCCTTGTGGAGGATATCAGCCATGTCCCCCCACGCCTCAAGGGGTTTACTCTCCGAGTCCATGACATCTACTATCCCGGTGTCGGGTTCAATGACTAGCAGGATATAGTGAAACCTGCGGACACACACACACACACACACACACACACACACACACACACACACACACACACACACACATATATATATATATATATATATATATATATATATATATATATATATGCATAACTCATCAATTACACTTAACACATGGAGTAAGCAAAAAAGATTTAATGTGTGAAGACAGTAACACTCACGCGAAGTTGTAAGGAAATAGTATTGCCCTTTTGTATGATTTTTTCCTTAAGACATATACCAAGTTATTCTTCGTGTCCTTGGGAGAGTTGTCGACAGTATACCCATTCACGGTATATGGGTCAACGAACCCAAGATCATAGATTTGCCCCTTGCGGCATCTTCATTCTGCATAATACAGTGAGAGTATGATTATATGCATGCAATAATGGACGAGCCGCGGTAGAGACTTAATTACATAAATAATACTTACGTACAGTATGCACTCAGCGAGAGATTTGTCGAGGGCGTCTTGGTTGAATAACTGAAATAATTCACAAAATTCGATGTTCATCACGTCATTTCGCCCGTAGTGGTCATCTCGTGATTGCCACCATGATCCAGTTCTTACCATCCTTACATGCATCCATGTACCAATTATGCAGTCTTCGCAGTTGTGTTGATAGATTAGGCAACTCCTCGGCTCGACAAGAGGTTGCCCGTACTTGTACTCGGTATGCTATTTGGACATCATCACCCTTGAACAGGAATTCTGCATCGATGCGGCTTAAGTACTCGGGAATACTCATACCGGCCGCTTCCGCCTCATCTTTGTATAGTTTTACCATCGTCGGATCAAGGCACGCTAGGACATCGGGATACACTTGGAGCGGGGGGCACGAGTTTTTCTCGGGCTCCAAGCCGGGGAACCGGTTTCCCTTCTACCTTACTTTTTCCCACCGGTCTCTTGCTAACACATTTGACTTGCGAATAGACCGGTCATAGTTCGATGAAAGACTTGGCTCAGGTTGATGAAGGTTCTTCAGGAGTTTCAACTTCTTTTCCAGAGATATAGCTGTCTCCGGCTCAAGCTAGGGCTTTTTCAGTTTCAACATTTGTTGCTTGTGCTGTTCAGCTACAATCTTGGCATTTTCCTCAACTGTATAGTCATAAGTTCTCTTGGGAGCAACCTTAGGCACTCTTGGGAGGGGCTCTTGTTTGCGTCTCGGTGATTTGTTACGACTCAGCTGTGTCGTAGCGGTCCGCCTAATTTTCCCCTCAGACTTGGGCGGCGGAGAAGGCTCGCGCGGCGGCGGAGATGGCTCACGCGCCGGCGGGGAAGGCTCACGTGGCGGCGGAGATGGCTCACGCGCCGGCGGGGAAGGCTCACGCACTGGAGACGGCTGCATCGGTGGAGAATGCTGGCTCGGTGGAGACCTTGTTGGCGCCTTCCAACCCGGAATCACAATGAATTCCTTTCGCCATAGAACTGTAGTGTTCTTGGCTTCTCCCAGCTCTAGCAAATACCCTTCACCGGCAGGGTGGTCAAGCCTCAGCGGCCCATACCCATCCATAACTTGATCCACCCCGGCAACAGCGTATCCAGGTGGAACCGGATTGAAGTGGTATCTTTGATCGAGTATCGGCGGTAAGACATAGCCGATCGCCGCCTTGAGCGTTAAGTAGCCCATCGTTTGGAAATGTAGCTCACAAGTTGTCGACTCTGTGATAAAGTCCACAGGGTAGAGATCAGGAGGCATCTGCGGATCCACAGGGGAGGGAGGAGCCATCTGCGGATCCACATCTGCATCATCACCAGGCAGCTCCGTGGAAGTCACGCTGCTTTTCCGCTGAGATCCCTGGCCGGTAGCATCGAATGCAACTTCTTCTATCTGCGGATTAGGTTGAGGTTGGGTGACTGTGACTGAGCCTGACATTATCATCCTCACTTTCTCCTCTAGCTTAGCAACGCGTTCTTGAACCACATCCTTTTGCCTCTGACGGCTTCTATCGGGATATTTCTTCGTTTCTGTAGGAAACCCAATACACCACGGCTTGCCACCTGGTATGGTTCGTGTTCGTCCTGGGTGTTCAGGATTCCCAATTGCGCGTGTGAGCTGGTCCTTCTCTCTTTCGGGACGGAACTTCCCCTCTTCAACTTCCTTTGCAACATTTCTAAAGGCTTCGATGGGAAGTGGGTTTTCCCGATGTCTTTGTGTATATATGCAGAACCCTTGTGCGTCCAACGTGCCCCCATGCGCGTAAAACCAATCCCTTGACCGCTGATTCCATTTCCGTACCTCTGGCTGGATCCCCTTTCCAGTTAGTTCATTCTCCCATTTCTCCCACTTAGGTCTGCCAGCCTTGTAGCCTCCTCGCCCCATGGTATGGAAGTACATATTATTAGCAGCATTTTTCTTGTTGGTGTCTGACCTTGTCTTTGCCCTCTCCGATGTCTTGTACTTCACAAATGCCTCCCAGTGGTATTTTATCTTCTCATAGGGGCCGTTGAAATATGGAGTCTTCTTTTTCTTGACAAGAAGTTGTCCAATTTCTTCTTGTAGTCGTTGAACTGCATTGCCATCTTCTTAAGAGCCCACTTCTTGACTCTTCGTTGTATGCTATTCAGCTCGGGATCCTCAGGGTCTGGCCTGTTGTTCTCACTATCAGAGTCAGCTGGCTCCGGAAATGTGAAATTTACCATGAGTTTCTTAAACAACAGACTTTTTAATCTCGTGTCGACATAACTAACTCCTTCGCCCCCCTTTCCAGGTTTCTTCCATTCTTGAGTGGTGATTGGGACGCTGTCCCTAACAATAACTCCGCATTGACTTACAAACTTTTTTGCGTGAGCCTTGGGAGAAATCGGTTCGCCATCTATCGCGATTTCCGTGATGGTGCACCTTTCATGGTCTTCCATCTTTCTGGCCGCGCCTCGTTTAGTTCTGCCAGTAGAGTTTGTTGACCGGGAGGTCTAAAAGAAGAAACAACGTTAATACATGTATATGCACAAATCTGGAGGCTTGGTTAATTAATATATATACACCTCGGCGTCATGAGCTTCTCGCTCGCAGTCGTCACCTTCTCCCTCACCGGAGCCGTCTCCGCGGTGGTCTTGCTCATCTTCCTCATCGGAGGCGTCTCCACGGGTTCGCTCGTCTCCCTCGCCGGATTGGTTTAGGTAAAGAGAGGTGATATCCTCATCATCACGGATAATCTCCTCGACGAGGTATTCTTTTTCTAGGTCTCGTTCCATAGTTTCGCAAAGACTTACAAGTTATTCTAATGCTATAAACACAACGAAGCAGTAATTAACCAAGATAATGATATAAATAAATGATCAAATATTAGAGTTACACATATATATAAGTGCAAATTAAGGATAATGCTCAATACATAATCAAAGATCTGAGTTACACATATAGCTCGATCGGTCCCTAATACATCACACTACAACCTCTCAACGGCGCCGACCGGGTCCTGAGCCGCGCCGGGTGAACACCCAAAGCCACGGAACAGTAACAGGAGCATAGCTAACATGAGATCCCTGCATAACTGACCATCCGGTCCTATACATGGTGTCTAACGCATACATGTAACGGCGAACGTGCTCGTCCTCCGCTCCAATGCGATGAGCTACCACCTCCGGCGGGGCCGGCTCCCTCTGAAACGAACGTGGCCCATAAGACCTCCACCAGAGAATATCCGGGTCGACGACGGGACCCGGATTCCGCACCAAGGTGCGCGCCCCGAAAGATAACACCTCCCAGTGCCACCCCGGCGGAGCCCAGTCCCGAACTTCCCCCAACTGCCGCATCTCCTCTAAAATTGTCCTAGCTCTAGGACGCGGCGGGCGCGTCATCGTATGCAAACTAATATTGAATTTGAATAAATATTACTACTTTTGTCTAACACATACATTTTTATCTAACAAATATTTCTAACATATAAATTTCACTAATATTTTCTAACAAATATTTCTAACATATAAATTTCTAACAAATATTTCTAACATATAAATTTCTAACAAATATTTTCTAACAAATATTTCTAACAAATATTCTAACAAATATTTTCTAACAAATATTATCTAACAAATTTTTCTAACTCTAAATTAACTAATATTTTCTAACCCTAAATTTTCTAACAAATATTCTAACATATATATTTCTAACAAATATTCTAACATATATATTTCTAACAAATATTATCTAACAAATATTCTAACATATAAATTTCTAACAAATATTATCTAACAAATTTATCTAACTAATTTAACTACTAAATTTCCTAACTAATTCAAACAAAAAAATGAGAAAAAAAACAAAGGGGCGGCCAGGCCGGGGCTCACCTTAGCCGGCTGCGCCGGCCGGAGAAGGGGGCGGCGCGCAGGGCCGGCGCGCGGGGGCGGCGGCGCGAGCGGTGGCGGTCGGCGGCGGCGCGGATCGAGGAGGCGGCGCGGCGCGGTGGAGGAGGCCGGGGGCGGCGGAGCCACCACGAGCGGAGGAGGAGTGCGCGCGGGCGGAGGAGTAGGTGGCGACGCGGGCGGGCGGCGCGGGAGGCCGGCGAGCGGCGCGGGAGGCCGGCGAGCGGAGCGGCCGGAGCAGCGCGGGAGGAGGAGGACGGCGCCGGCGGGCGTGCGAAAATTGGGCAGCCTGCCGGCATCAAATTTTTCCTCGCGTGAATGGGGAAGAAAGGAGAAGGGGCGTGGCAGTTATAGGGGAGGGCTTTTGCACCGGTTGGTGGCTCGAACCAGTGCAAAAGACCCTTTTGCACCGGTTCGAGCCACCAACCGGTGCAAAAGACCCCCTTTTTTCGCTGCCTTTTGTATTTTCCCGCCATTTTTTTGCGTGTTTCGCGCGGGGTAGGTTCCCGCCACGACGCGCGCGTGGTAGGTTCCTGTCAAACGACGCCGCGCGGGATATTTTCCCGCCACGACGCGAGTGATATTTTCCCGCCACGCGATGACGCCGCGCGTGATTTTCCCGCCACGACGCAAGCGGCGCGCGGTATGTTTTCCCGCCACGACGCAAACGGCGCGCGGGATATTTTCCCGCCACGGCGCCGCGCGGGATATTTTCCCTCTATAAATAGTACGTCCCCGTCTCTCCCACTTCGATCATCACCAAACCCTAGCCCATTGCACAATGCCCCCAAAGCCGCACCCACCGCCGGTGGAGGTGGACCCGCAGCTTGCGGAGATAGAGGAGTGGGAGGAGCTGCAACGGCAGGAGGCGGCTGCAAAGAGGGCAGCATAGGATGAGGTGGACCCGCAGCTTGCAGAGATAGAGGAGTGGGAGGAGGCGGCGCTAGCGGCTACCATAGAAGCATTTGAGAGGCAGAGTCTCCAGGAGCTGCATAAGCGGCCGCGTGTGGCGGATCCGGATAGTGAGGAGATGTATAAGCGTCGTCGTGAGGAGGAGCTGCGGCAGGAGGCGGCAGCCAGGAGGGCAGCAACGGATGCGCGGAAGAACTAGTAGAAGTTGTTATTATTTTAGTTTAAATTTAGTTAATGTTAAATTTCAATAAAGTCGTTGTCGTTGTTTTAGTTTAAGTTTAGTTAACGTATCTTGTTAAATTTCAATAAAGTAGTTGTCTTTAGTTTATATACCCCTTGTATCCCGGTTTCTGGCTTGAACCGGTGCTAAAGATGGTGGATTAGATTATATACCCCTTTTAACCCGGTTCCTGGCTTGAACCGGTGCTAAAGATGGTGGATTTGATTATATACCCCTTTTATCCCGGTTCCTGGCTTGAACCGGTGCTAAAGATGGTGGATTTGATTATATACCCCTTTTATCCCGGTTCCTGGCTTGAACCGGTGCTAAAGATGGTGGATTTGATTATATACCCCTTTTATCCCGGTTCCTGGCTTGAACCGGTGCTAAAGATGGTGGATTTGATTATATACCCCTTTTATCCCGGTTCCTGGCTTGAACCGGTGCTAAAGATGGTGGATTTGATTATATACCCCTTTTATCCCGGTTCCTAGCTTGAACCGGTGCTAAAGATGGTGGATTACTTTATATACCCCTTTTATACCGGTTCCTGGCTGGAACCGGTGCTAAAGATGGGGGGCTAAATCTGGGGGAGGCTTATCTGGTGTTTGCCTTATCTGGGGTGGCCTCATCTAGGGGGGGGGATTATCTGGAGGCACATTGCTATATATAGCCCCCTCCGGGGAGAGTAGAGAGAGCAGCCTGAGAGGCAACGACCAAGAAGGAAAGAGCCTCTCCGGCGAAGTTTCTCGAAGATGTCTTAGATGGTTGGCCGTCTTAGACATCTTCGGAAGCTTCGCCGAGTAACTCTTCCCGCAAGTCCCGCTCGGAAGCTGCTAGTATACACCCAACAACCAGTAGCTCGGGGTAAGGAGGGCTTCCGGGAGCTTTTCGAAGGAAAGAGCCTCTCCGGCGAAGCTTCTCGAAGATGTCTTAGATGGCTGGCCGTCTTAGACATCTTCGGAAGCTTTGCCCGAGTAACTCTTCCCGCAAGTCCCGCTCGGAAGCTGCTAGTATATATAAACCCAACAACCAGTAGCTCAGGGTAAAGAGGGCTTCCGGGAGCTTCTCGAAGGAAAGAGCATTTAGTTCAAACGACCAATGTTACTGATACATATCACAACAAACGCTTCACAATATGAGCTCATCAAGGTACAGGATAATAATTAATACATTATGATCGCTTCGACCGTAACCATGGAGTATCTTCAGCATTTAACGCGATGGTTGGATCAATATTCACTGTGAAGGGCGGAATTTCAGCAAACTTATTATAATCTTCTGACATGTCTGTCTTGTCCTCGACTCCCACGATGGTTCTTTTCCCTGAAAGAACTATGTGACGCTTTGGCTCATCGGATGAGCTCGTTTCCTTATGTTTTCTTTTCTTCGGTCTGGAGGACATGTCCTTCACATAGAAAACTTGAGCCACATCATTGGCTAGGACGAATGGTTCGTCTCTGTAACCAAGATTGTTGAGGTCCACTGTTGTTATTCCGTACAGCTGGTCTACCTTTACCACTTTTCCATCAAGCTTGAACCATTTGCACCGAAACAAAGGGATCTTAAAAGAAGGTCCATAGTCAAGTTCCCATATCTCCTCTATGTAACCATAATATGTGTCCTTTTCCCCACTGTTAGTGTTTGTTGCATCAATGCGGGCACCACTGTTTTGGTTGGTGCTCTTTTTATCTTCGGTGAACGTGTAGAAGGTATTTCCATTTATCTCGTACCCCTGGAAAGTCAGTATAGTCGAAGATGGTGACCCGGCCAACAAGTACAACTGATCTCCCATAGCGTTGTTATTAATGAGATGTGTTCGGAGCCAACCGCCGAATGTCTGCATATGTTTATGTGTAATCCAGTCTTCGGACTGCCCGGATATTCGGAGCGTATAATATTCTTGTGATCGGTGATATACGGGGCCACCAAGGTGGAACTTTGTAGAACTGTGTAGTGTGCTTGAGTGAAAGAAATGCCGTCCCTACATATCATTGATTTCCTTCCTAGCGTGCCTTTTCCACTTAGTCGCCCCTCATGTCGCGATTCGGGAACACCGATCGACTTAAGGTCGGGAATAAAGTCAACACGGAACTCGATGACCTCCTCTGTTCCATAGCCCTTGGAGATGCGTCCTTCGGCCTAGCACGGTTATGAACATATTTCTTTAAGACCCCCATGAACCTCTCGAAGGGGAACATATTGTGTAGAAAGACGGGACCGAGGATGGCAATCTCTTCGACAAGGTGAACCAGGAGATGTGTCATAATATTGAAGAAAGATGGTGGAAACACCAACTCAAAGCTAACAAGACATTGCACCACATCCTTCTGTAACCTTGGAAGACTAGCTGGATCGATTACCTTCTGAGATATTGCATTAAGGAATGCAAATAGCTTCACAATGGGTATTCGAACATTTTCCGGCGAAGCCCCCTCGGTGCAACCGGAAGCAGCTGCGTCATAATAATGTGGCAGTCATGCGACTTCAGGTTTTGGAATTTTTTCTCCGCCATATTTATAATTCCCTTTATATTTGATGAGAATCCAGACGGCACCTTGATACTGTAAAGGACTTCACAAAAGATTTCCTTCTCTGCTTTGGTAAGAGCGTAGCTGCCAGGACTTAAGCGACTCCCTGCATCCTTGTAATTTTGTTCTTGCTTGTTCTTTGGGACTTTCATACGATATTGGTCCTCCCATGCTTCTGGTGTATCTTTCGTCTGCCCATACACGCCTAGAAGCCTAGCAGGTTCACGCAAAGATTCTTCGTCACATGCATCACGTCGATTGAAGAGCGGACCTCTAGGACTTTCCAATAGGGTAGATCCCAAAATATAGATTTTTTCTTCCACATGGGTGCGTGTCCGGTAATGACGTCTTTCGGAACAGATTGGCCGCCAGGACCCTTTCCAAATATTACTTTTATGTCCTTGATCATATCTAGTAAAGCATCACCGGTACGGAGTTCAGGCTTCTCCCGGTGATCTGCCTCACCTCCGAAATGATTTCCTTTCTTTCTGACGGGGTGCCTCTTTGGAAGAAATCGACGATGCCCCAGGTACACAGCCTTCTTACATTTATTCAAATAAGCACCTTCGGTCTCATCTAAGCAGTGCGTGCATGCATTGTATCCCTTGTTTGTCCGTCCCGAAAGGTTACTAAGAGCCAGGCCAATCATTGATGGTCACGAAAAGCAACGCTCGTAGGTTAAATGACTCCTGTTTGTACTCATCCCATGCATGTACACCTGGTTTGCTCCACAACTGTAAGAGTTCTTCAAATAATGGCCGTAGGTAAACATCAATGTCGTTGCCGGGTTGCTTTGGGCCTTGGATGAGCACTGGCATCATAATGAACTTCCGCTTCATGCACAACCAAGGCGGAAGGTTATAGATACATAGAATTACAGGCCAGGTGCTATGACTGCAGCTCTGCTCCCCAAAAGGATTCATTCCATCTGTACTTAGACCAAAACTTAAGTTCCTCGCGTCATCTGCAAAGTCCGGGAACTCTCTATCGATTTTCCTCCACTGCGACCCATCAGCGGGGTGTCTCAGCATCTCGTCTTTCTTACGGTCTTCTTTGTGCCATCGCAACAACTCTGGCATGCTCTTTATTTACTGAACAGACGTTTCGACCGTGGTATTATAGGAGCATACCACATAACCTTGGCGGGAACCCTCTTCCTAGGGGGCTCGCCCTCAACATCACCGGGGTCATCTCGCTCGATCTTATACCGTAGTGCAGTGCACACCGGGCATTTTTCCAAATTTTCGTACTCAGCGCGGTAGAGGATGCGATCATTAATGCATGCATGTATCTTCAGCACCTCTAATCCTAGAGGGCGAGAGAACCTTCTTTGCTTCGTACGTACTCGTCGGGCAATTCGTTATCCTTTGGAAACCTCCTCTTCATTATTTTCAGTAACTTCTCAAATGGCTTGTCACATATACCAGCCTCTGCCTTCCATTGCAGCAACTCCAGTGTGGCACCGAGCTTTGTGTTGCCATCTTCGAATTTGGGTATAACTTCTTTTTGTGATCATCTAACATGCCCTTTAACTTTCGCTTCTCGTTTTCAGTTTTTGCATCTCTATGTGCATCAGCGATGGCCCGACGAAGATCATCATCAACGGGCTCATCTGATGCCTCTTCATCTTGATCACCTCCACCTGCCTCCTCATCTTCATCATGCCCTGTTGCAGTATCACCGTAGTTAGGGTACATATCATCATCCTCTTCTTCTTCGTCGTCGTCTTCCATCATAACCCCTCTTTCTCCATGCTTGGTCCAACAATTATAGCTGGGCATGAAACCTTTCCAAAGCAGGTGGGAGTGAATGACTTGCCATTCAGGGTATTGCTTTAAGTTCCGGCAATCAACACATGGACAACACATATAACCATCCGCCTGTGGGTTTTCCTCAGCCACACGGAAAAATTCTTTCAGACCCGAAGTGAACTCGGGCAGACGTCGGTCAACGTACATCCATTGTCGCCGGTTCATCTACATCAAATAATTAAGTTTATCAAAAAACCATTACAAAACATCATAATATATATATATATATATATATATATATATATATATATATATATATAGTGGATATTAGCACCGTACAAATAAAAGGGTAAAGTTGTTTAACCTTGATCGAGGAGGGAGAAAGAGGAGAAAGCTTAAGTGTCGCTCCGGCACCTCATTCTTTCAGACATTTCATCGAGCACCTTCTGTGCATGCCAAAGAAATGCAAGATAGCACTCAACACACACACCTTGTCCTAGAAAAAATAAAGTGAGTTGGCTGGTTGGGGGTGAGCTGAGCTGATATAGGGCTGGGGACCTTTTGCACCGGTTACGAACCGGTGCAAATGAGCTATCTTTTGCACCGGTTCGTAACACGAACCGGTGCTAAAGGTTCCTCGGCTGACAGGTGCCTGGCGACGGACCTTTTGCACCGGTTCGTGTTACGAACCGGTGCAAAAGATAGCTCATTTGCACCGGTTCGTAACACGAACCGGTGCAAAAGGTTCCTCGAACGGCTGCGCCCCACAAACCGGTGCTAATGACCCCCTTTAGCACCGGTTCGTGCCAAATCCGGTTTAAAAGCCATCTGGGGCAAAAAACGAAAGGCCTTGTTTCTACTAGTGACAGCATGCACCGGCGTCCGGCGGCACGTACGCGGGCAAGGACTTCCTCGACAACAGCTGGCCAGACTTCGTACGATCCATGCGCCAACGCAGGCATCGCGCATCCAGATCGGAAACAAACGGCTGCCCTACCCTACATGATTTTGCCTAGCATGCAAATCTATAGGAGCTACGTGCATCTGGGCAGCAAGCACGCAAGTGCCTGCAGGCCTCGACATGCCCAGGCTATGACGCGCGCGTAGACGCACCAGCCGATGTACGATGACCTCTGCGACGGTGACGCGGTCCGCCCTGTTAACGTGTACAACATTGTTGGCACGTTGGTACAATAGAGATAAGATTGGTTGATAGAGATAGAATTGAGGTTGTTGTAACCATCGACTGATCTATGATAAAGATCAGATCGATCTTCCCTTTTCTCTCCATCGTTGTAATCTCTGATGTATATCTCTATGCCCCTATATATTAACACGGAACCGTCCCTGCCAGAGGCATACGTTAAACCAAAACATTCACATGGTATCAGAGCCACTTCTTCCTAAACACATCTAAAACCCTAGCTATGAGCTCTTCGTCCTCCGTCGGCATGGTCAGCCCGCTCCCAACACAGGGCACCGCCGAGAAGCTCACGCGGGAGAACTTCCTGCTATGGGAGACACAAGTCCTCCCCGCCGTACGCGGCGCTCGCCTGATGGGATTCCTTGATGGAACCAACAAGGCGCCATCGGAGAAGATCACCGTCGACAACAGCGACGGCAAAGGCCAAATTGAGGTGAGCAATCCCGATTATGAAAATTGGGTTCAGACTGACCAACAAGTCCTCCACTATTTGTTGGCATCATTGTCCAAGGAGATCCTTGTCTCGTGCATCGGGATGAGGACGGCGTCAACGGTTTGGCTCGCCATCAAATCCATGTTCGCCGCCAAGTCTCGCACCCGCATCGCCAATCTGCGTGTGCGGCTCGCCAACACCAAGAAGGAGGGGAAGACCACGGCGCAGTACTTTGCTGCCGTGAAGGCGATCACTGACGAGCTCGCTGCCGCGGGCCGTCCCATGGAGGAAGACAAGGTGGTGGAGTACCTCCTCGCTGGGCTAGACGACCCCTACAACCCCCTCTTCGCCGCCATCGGGGCCAACCCCGATCACAAGGTCACCGTGGCTGAGCTCTATGCTCAGCTCGACTCCTACGACAACCACATGCGCCTGCTCATCGGAACCGACGGCGACGTCGGCAAATCCTCCGCCAACGCCGCATCTCGTGGACGTGGTGGTGGTGGCCGCCGTGGTGGCCGTGGCGCACACCGTGGCCGAGGAGGTGGCCGTGGCTATGGCCGAGGACAAGGACGTCACCAAGATCAAGGAGGCCGTGGCGGCGGTCGCCATGGTGGCGGCAACAAGGGCGGCAAAGACCGCGATCTCATCTGCCAGATATGCGACAAGCCGGGACACCCGGCGTGGAGGTGCTGGCATCGCTACTCCGACGATGAAGAACAAGAGGAGGAGAAGGGAGCAAATGCTGCTTCCTACGGGGTGGACACCAACTGGTATGGCGACTCTGGTGCCACCGACCACATCACCGGTGAGCTTGACAAGCTCACCATGAAGGATAAATACAAGGGCCGTGATCAAATCCATGCGGCCAATGGACAAGGTATGAGCATTAGTCATGTTGGTCATGCAATTGTTAAAACCCCATCTAAAAATTTACATCTCAACAAAGTTCTTCATGTTCCTAATGCCACAAAGAATCTTGCCTCTATTCATCGTCTTACTTTAGACAATCATGTATTCATTGAGTTTCACCCTTGGTATTTCTATGTCAAGGATCAGGTAACGAAGAAGGTTCTTCTTAGAGGTAGATGCACAAGAGGCCTCTACCCGTTGATTTCTTCATCATCATTCAGGAATAATCAAGTGCTTAGTGCCGTCAAGCTTCCAGCATCTAGATGGCATGATCGATTAGGGCACCCTTCTTTTCGAGTTGTTCAACAAATTCTTAGTCATTATGGTATTCCTAGCCTAAATAAATCTGACACTGAATCTGTTTGTGATTCTTGTCAAAGAGCAAAAAGTCATCAATTACCTTATGTAAGATCCACTAGTGTTTCCATCAAACCCTTGCAACTTGTGTTCTCCGATGTATGGGGCCCTGCTCCTAGTTCAGTAGGAAAATACACCTACTATGTCAGTTTCATTGATGACTTTAGCAAGTATGTGTGGATTTATTTGCTTAAAAAGAAATCTGAAGTTTTTGAAGTCTTTCATAGATTTCAAAGCCTTGTTGAACGGCAATTTGACACAAAAATCCTTGCCATGCAATCAGATTGGGGTGGTGAATATGAGAAACTAAACTCCTTCTTTCAAAACATTGGCATTGAACACCATGTGTCTTGCCCTCACACCCATCAACAAAATGGGTCGGCCGAACGCAAGCACCGCCATATTGTGGAAGTAGGGCTTGCTCTTTTAGCTCATGCATCTATGCCTCTAAAATTTTGGGATGAGGCATTCTTAACCGCCACATATCTTATTAACATGTTGCCATCCAAAGTAATTGATGACGATACACCATTAGAGCGTCTACTCCACAAATCACCTGATTATGCCTCTCTTCGCATCTTTGGTTGTGCCTGCTGGCCAAACCTCCGACCATACAACACACGCAAGTTGGCCTTTAGATCCAAACAATGTGTGTTTATCGGCTATAGTAACATGCACAAGGGGGTCAAGTGTCTAGATGTCACTTCTGGTCGAGTCTATATCTCAAGGGACGTTGTCTTTGATGGAACAGTTTTCCCTTTCTCCAAACTTCATCCCAATGCTAGTTCCCTTCTCCGCCGAGAAATTCTTCTTCTACCGGAGCATCTCCAACTTTCATCGGTGTCACATCAAAAGGGGGAAAACAATGCATTGATCTAACACCTAATGACTCTATTGTACCTGGTGATCTAAGTCCCTTGCAGGCACAGCGAGGTGCAGGAGAAAATCTGGCGCAAAACGGTGAAGAATTCAGCCAAAACGGTGAAGAACTCAGCTTGTCATCGCATGGTGGCGCTGGACACGAGGGAGATTCGGAAACCTCGGACAGCAGTGAATCCTCCTTGGGATCGGCAGCGCATCCATCCCGTGCCGCGCGTTACCAACCAGACGGTGCCACGTCACGCCGCGGGTCCTCTCCTGGTCTGCGGTCCCCGCCAACATCGCGCCAGCCGACAGCAGCAGGGCATGGGTCGCCCACGAGCGTCACCTCGAGCAGCGACGCCGACGAACCACGCGGTGCCACGTCGCCAACGCGGGAAAGCGCGTCACCAGCCCCGACAGGATCCACGTCGGGATCCGAGCAGGCGCCAGGAGCAGGCAGATCAGATGCGGATGGAGCACCTGCAGTCTCTGGTGTGCCATCGAAACCTGTTCATCAAACAAGATCAAAGACCGGTAATTCAAAACCGAAAAAAATATACAGATGGAACAATTCGGTATGGTCTTTCCTGTTCAACTAGTGAAGAGCCTGAAAATTTACAAGTAGCTCTTAATAACAAGGATTGGAAAAATGCAATGGATGAAGAATATAAGGCACTAATAGATAATAAAACATGGCATCTAGTTCCCAAACAACAAGGTAGTAACCTTATAGATTGTAAATGGGTATATAGAATAAAAAGAAAATCTGATGGAACTATAGATAGATACAAGGCTAGGTTAGTAGCAAAGGGCTTCAAACAAAGATATGGTATAGATTATGAGGATACCTTTAGTCCTGTTGTCAAAGCTGCTACTATTAGACTTGTTTTAGCTATTTCAGTTTCACAAGGATGGAGCCTAAGACAGTTAGATGTGAAGAATGCGTTCCTTCATGGCGTTCTGGAAGAAGATGTCTATATGAAGCAGCCGCCTGGCTATGAGAATCCAAAGGCACCATTTCATGTGTGCAAACTTGACAAGTCACTTTATGGGCTTAAACAAGCTCCGAGAGCGTGGTTCTTCAAGCTGAGTACAAAGTTGCAAGAACTTGGTTTCCTGGCATCAAAGGCAGATACCTCATTGTTCATTTACAACAAGTCAGGTATTACAATTTATGTGTTGGTATATGTTGATGATATTATTGTCACTAGTTCCTCCAACAAAGCAATAACAGCTCTCCTTCAAGACCTTGGCTCGACATTTGCATTGAAGGACCTTGGTGATCTCCATTATTTCTTGGGAATAGAGGTTAAGCGCATGAATCATGGTATTGTGCTAACACAAGAAAAATATGCTTTGGAATTGCTTAATAGAGTAGGATTAAGGGGATGCAAGACGTTGCCCACGCCGCTCTCAGCATCAGAAAAGCTTTCAATATCTGAAGGAGATCCTCTTGGGCCAGATGATGGTACAAGGTATAGAAGCATTGTTGGAGCTTTACAATACTTAACTCTCACAAGACCAGATATTGCTTTTTCAGTTAACAAAGTATGTCAGCTTTTGCATGCTCCCACAACCGTACACTCGGTCAGCTGTCAAAAGAATTTTGAGATATGTTAGTGGAACAGTAAGTCTTGGACTAACCTTCAGGCGATCATCCTCTACCTTGGTGAGTGCATTTTCAGATGCAGATTGGGCAGGATGTGTGGATGACAGGAAATCTACTGGAGGTTTTGCAGTATATTTTGGACCCAACTTGATCTCTTGGAGTGCCAGAAAACAGGCTGCAGTGTCCAGATCAAGCACTGAAGCTGAATACAAATCTCTAGCAAATGCCACTGCTGAAGTTATTTGGATTGAATCTCTTTTGAAGGAACTTGGTGTGAAAAAGAAACATGTGTCTTGTTTATGGTGTGATAATATGGGAGCTACTTATCTACCAGCTAATCCCATTTTTCATGCTAGAACGAAGCACATAGAAATTGATTTCCATTTTGTAAGAGAAAGAGTAGCAAGCAAACAGCTGGAGATTAGATTCATTTCATCCAAGGATCAAGTGGCAGATGGCTTTACTAAAGCCTTACCAGTTCGACAACTTGAAGAATTCAAACACAATCTCAACCTAGGAAAGGGTTGTGATTGAGGAGGGGTGTTAACGTGTACAACATTGTTGGCACGTTGGTACAATAGAGATAAGATTGGTTGATAGAGATAGAATTGAGGTTGTTGTAACCATCGACTGATCTATGATAAAGATCAGATCGATCTCCCCTTTTCTCTCCATCGTTGTAATCTCTGATGTATATCTCTATGCCCCTATATATTAACACGGAACCGTCCCTGCCAGAGGCATACGTTAAACCAAAACATTCACAGACGACGGCATCAACCACGAGAGTGCAAGACACCAAATCTTCGCCAAACTGCGGAGCCACGACATTAAGTTGTACGACTACAACATGCTAACAGTCAACATCTTGGTCGAGCACATCTACTCCGAGAAGCGACATCGACATGCAAAATCCACACGCCAGGCCGGTGTGGAAGTTCTTCATCGACTTCTCCAACAGCGCGACATCGCGTCGCTGCGAGGGACGCCTCCAAGTGACACATCGTCAACACTCCTGCTGCTCTGACATCGCCGACGCTACATCGCCAAGGTCTACATCACCGTGGTCATCATCGACATCGTCGTCAACGCCGCCGCCGCACAACATCGTCCACATGATGGACATGAAACTACGACGCCCTCTGACAGTACAACTGCAAGGCACGACGCCGGCATTGCCCGCGTCCGACGGCTAAGACTGCATCGACACACCACAACCGCGCACATGGTTCTGCCAAAACCGTGGGTGTTTGGTGGGCTTCCTCCAGTCCCGGCAAAACTAGTGGTCTCACCTACGACCGCGTCCTCTAACATCCGCAAGATGCCTGCGACGGTACCCCTTAGGGTGCAAAACGTCGCCCCCGACGGTACCTTTTAAGGTGCAAAACGTCGGCCTCGACTGCAGCTCCTTCCAAATAAAAAAAAAGGAAGAAGAAACCCGGGCAATTTTTTGCGCCTCCAGCGAATGCGGCTACACATCTACGACTACATCATCGACCATGACTACCTCGACCACGGCTACATCACGATCGGCTATCTCGACATCGACATCAAGACAATGTCTACAGCTACACATTGGCAACAACTCCAGTCGACAGCGTCCGCGTCATCACTTGCGTCCACGACACTCCCGCTGTGACTGCGGGAGGTAAGAGAAGGAACCAGAAGGGGACACCGATGATGACAAGGAGGAGAAGAGGACGGAAACGCGAGACTTCAAATTCAGTCGCAATCGTCTGCTTCACTCCCGCTACGACTGAGAGGGAATGTTAGAATACGTATAGGATATAGAGATAGACTAGAACTCTAGAGATATCATCTTGTACTCCAAATCTGCTCCCTCCTGTACTTCTATATATAGCCCATGAGGGTCACCGAAATAAACAACGAAACGAAACAAATATTAGGGTTCTACAACTTTCTACATAGCTCATGCGAAAGTTTGGTTTTCTCTCGGTTATCTATATTTAAGAGAATCATCCATAGCAACGCATGGGTATTTGTGCTAGTTTGTGATAAAATTGGTCGTTAATTTGAGTTAAAAGTGGTAATTCATTTGAGTTGCAAGCGGTAGTTCATTTAAGTTGCAAGTGGTTTTTTCCACCCGTTATTTCCCCCATAAAAACCACTAGCCCAAAAAAGGGAATTAGGAAAAATCCAAAATAACATGAATTATGATACAAAATGCAAAAGAGAAAACAAAATATTAAAATCAAAAGGGAATTGATAAAAGTGAATTGATAAAAAATAGTAAAGGGAATTGAAATAAACTACTTGTCTAAATAATATAAACTTTGATACAAAAATAACAAACAAAAAGCGAACAGTAAAAAAGGGAAACAAAAATAATTGAACGCATGCATATGATTCCATGTATAGCTTTGACGCGTAAAAAACTAAAAATTGAGCTGGCCTATAGCTGGCATTCACGCAAGTACGCAACAATTGCCTCACACCGGCCCGCCCGGCGGCGTGGCAGGGTTGGAGATTAACGCAAAACGACAAAACCGAAAACTGAATTGACTTCCGCGGTGCTCAGTCGCGTCCTCCAAACCGTTTCTAAACGGTACCGGATCGAGCGTTTGAGGGACGAGTTTTGTTCGTGCTGTGTTTGGGGGACGTTGCTCCCCAGTCGCGTCCCCCAATGCCATCCCTAATGAGGAATTCAAATAGTTTGCATTCAAAAGAGATCGTTTCCACCGAAGTCATCGTGATCAGAGTAGCGACGATCAAAGTACTGGGCGAGGGATCATATTACTGGCCGACGAAAGAATTAAAAGAAGGGGTTGTGGTTGAGCGACGCCGACGCCGATGGCGCATCCTGAGTCGACGTAGGCCCGTCGATCACGATGAACTTATCGTGATCTACCCGGTGTGCATGCTCCGTCGCCGACGTCGAGGCAGAAGCCGACGCACGTGTAGTAGCCGATGCGTCTGCTGGCTCTTGCTCTGGGGTTGGGACCGCTGCCGCTGCCTGGGCCGCCGCCTCGAACGCCGCCATTTTGGCTTCGATGGCGTCGAGCATCTGGCCTTTGAAGAAGTTGTGTGCCGGACGCGTCTGGGAAGACATTCCTTCTATCGACGCTCTCAGCAGGGACATGTCGTCCCTGCGTTTCTTCAGCTCCATCTTCTCCTCTTGCCTCTTGAGCAGCGCCGCCCACCTTTCCTCGGCCTTTTTGTCGCGGGAGAGCAAGGTCGAGTAGACCTCGACGAGGCACTGCGTGAGCGACGCCTGCGTCTTCTCGAATGACGCAGCGTCGGCCAAGACGGCCTTGGCAGCCTTATTGCCGATAGGGCGCCCTGCCGATGTTGCCAGCGGCGCATCCAGATCAATGGCGTCTTTCCCCTTCGACAACGAAACGCGCATCAACTTCCATTTGGGGTTCTTCTTGAGCTTGCTATAGCAATGCATCAGCGCGAACGACTTATGCCCATCCGAGTTCTTCCGGCAAATCCATGGCCTTGTCAAACTAACCAAAGAAAGCGCAATCATTTCATTGAACACAATGTAGGCGCTACATATTATGTAGGAAAGAGTCATACCAGTTGGTTGATGTCGGCGCCGCTGTCGCCTCTGGTCTCTAAGTCGTGATGGTACCCATGGAACATGTTCACCGACGCCTGGATGATGGCCCATCGCGTCGACATTACCTTTTGGCTCCTCTTCATTGTCACTTTGTTGTAGTCGTTGTTGATCAGCTTGCGCTCATCGAACTCGGCCTTGATCCTCGCCCAATACTTCCCGTATTTTTGGTTGGCGTCGATGATGGAGTCATGGCTCACCGTCGCCCATGACTCGCACAGACATAGATCCTCCAGAACCGTCCACTTGGGGTCTCGTGTGCCTCGCGTCAACCTCCACGAAATCATCGGCATCCTCACAGGCACCATCGTCATCCTCTTCGTCGCCGCCCTCTTCGTCCTTGTTGTCCTCCACCCCCTCCTCCACCCCCTCGTCCTCCTCCACCACCTCCTCCTCCTCCTCAGCACCGGCGCCGTCGAATTCGAGCGGGCCCCTGCGACCAGTGAACGGGGCGCCCTCTAGATCGGGTCCTGGCTTGTACGTCAGGGAGTAGAACATAGCGTTGGGGTTGAAGCCGCCATGAGGCAGCGCATCCTCGTACCGCGGCGACAAGTTTGGCGTCACGCACCCGGGAGTGGTGGAGGGGCCGTCGTTGTAGAACCCGGATGTCGACGGGGGCAGCACTCCCAGAATGTACGGCGGCAACGTCGTACTCCATGGGCTCGCGTTGGTGGCATCGATACACCCGGCAAGCGCGTGCTGGAGCGCGCGCCCCGCCAACGCCTTCTTCTCCTGTGCCGCCCTCCGTCCTTTCCGCTCCGTCATCGACATCTTTCGGCGCAGATAGTCTTGCTGCCACTGATTATCGGTCCAGGCTTCCGGCTTCTTCTTCGGAGCTGGCGCCTTGCGCGGCTTCGCAAAGGGCACCTTCGCCCCTTTCGTCTCATTGTCCGGCGGCTTCTTGTCCGCTTTCTTGGCCATTTTTTTGGGGGCAGTCGGCGGCGCCATGGATAGGGAGAGGGTGGCGGCGAGAGGAACAACGTAGTGACGTCGGGAGGGAGAAATGAATCGACGGGATAGGTCAAATGTGTTGGGATGGCATAAATGTGTGGCGGGAGAGGCGCGATTAGGCGGGAGCGGTGGACGAATTTTTCCTGTGCCGCTGACGCGTCGGTCCCGCCACGCCTCGCCTCGCTTTTCGGTGTGTCCGGCGTCCCTGGAGCGTCCCTGTGTAGTGGGGACGGGCTCGGGGCGCCGGACACCGTATCGGGCCGCGCGGGACAAAAATAAGGTTTGGGGGATGCGGCTGGGAACGCTTTTTTTGTCCGGCGCATCCCAAATCCCTTTGGGGGACGCAACTGGAGATGCTCTAATGGAAATGCATCTCTTCGAGATCGCTAATCGCTTGGAAAATTCTTCTAAAGCCGCCGTCCTTCTCCTTCTACCTTCCGTCTGCGTTCTCTCCTCCTTTAGAGCATCTCCAACAGAAACGCTATAATAACATGGGTTAAAAGGCATTTTTATTTTAGCTTTTTACGCGCGCGCTAAAATCCGACGCTCCACCGGATGCTCTATTTTGCGGCGCGGCAAAAACAGCGCTCCACCTGCCGCTTCATTTAACAGCGTGCCGCCGCGGCAAACACAAAATACACACTATTTTGCAAACAAAAGATAAAACAAACACATGTAAATTAAACTAGAATTCATCACATGAGATCTCAAAAAAAATTAAATTCATCACATGACATAGCAACATCAAATTCATCACCAACACACAACACACAAGCAAGTTCAGAGCAGCGCCGGCGGACGCTGTGCCGGTCTGCCGTTTGCCGGCCTTGGGGCGGGCGGATGCGGTGGGGCAGCGCCCGGCGTGGCCGACAGTAGCAGGGCGGTGAAGAGGCCGCGGGCGGGAGCGACGCTAGGGTTTGGGGCGGCGGAGGCGGTGGCGACTCCGGGGATGGAGTACGGAGGGGTCAAGGGAGCGGCGCCGTCGGTGTCCATGGCCGGCGAGAGCGAGGAGTGGAGGCGGGCGGGTGCGCGGCGAATTTCAGCCGGCGGTTGCCCTTCGTGCGCTCAATGTGGCTTTTGCTGCGCGCTGGAGCGAGGGCAGCATATTTCAGCGCAATTTTAGCGTGCCTACTAGAGCGGCTAAAATACGTCTCGACGCGGTAAATTGGCGATTTTTTGGGCGCGGTGCTATTATAGCGTTTCTATTGGAGATACTCTTAGTGCAACAACTATCACGGCGGGTGCTTCTTTTTTCTCCTGCATAAACACCTCGAGGAGGTGCTACACCTTCAAAAGGCGGCCGCGCGCTGTATACATCCTCCCGAAGCTGCTTCGGAGGTTCTACCCACCGAAGCCCTCAATGGCTGCCCCAGCCCATGAGCACTGCCGCACTCTCAAACAACCATTGCTGCCTACGTACATCGTGCGTTACAAGCAATGATGATCACGCGGGGTTGCTGCACTGCAAGGATTGTGCGAGTGTGCGACACGGCAATGAGTTGAAACCAACACGGCGGGCGAGTGCCCATGCTAGGTGTCGGCCGCCGGCAACAAGTATCGACGAGCGATGGTGCCACCAGCAAGTTTTCACGGCCATCCACGATGGCGACCGGCATGTGCAACGACCAGTCACTGCCGTTTAGAACGTTGTAACGCTAGTGCCCAAAGCATGGAACGGTTTGCAGCGGCCGATGCTTTGCACCCGTTGGCCGTTGCTGCCGGCGGTCCTGGTTCTCCAAGTCATTCGCAGTGGTGTGGTGTTGCTACAGAGGCCCTCCGGCACAGAAATGGAATGCATTCTCCACAGAGGGAGATTCGCCGTTCAAACACGCAGAGGTTCCATTAGGCATGTGCACTAACAGGCCAGGCCCAGAATTTGCGAGAAGGTGCCAGAGATATATGCGTTAGTGTGCTAACGGATGCAATAAGCGTCAAATAGGATTCACCACACAATCGAGAAGCACGCGAAACAGTAAACTTGAAACTGGGCCAAGCCCAATGTGCGCGGGGTTACGCAGAGAGTCGGAAACCGACGCTGAGAGCGTCAAATAGGAGGCCCCTTCAAACACCTGCTGATTTGGTTTCGGCGCAACATTTCCAAAGCAACATTTCCAAACTTACAAGACCAATAAACTCCACAATAAAGATCATCACAATGTTACCAGTACTATTCTGTCACTACTTAAGTACAATGTACAAGTTTGTTCGAATAAAATATGACCAAGCCATTCATTGTGATAACATGTCACAACGGTATATACCAAGGATTACGAGTCGATGAGTCGAGACGAGTCGCTAAAGTATCAACCTATGGACTAGTCACACGAGTAGTCATGGCTAGTCGAGGTTTTTGGTTGGAACACAAGTACCGACTCGTAGACTATTCTCTTGACTAGGCGAGCGACTCTTAATCATATTTATATAACTTAATTTTTCCAGTCTTACAACGATGTTCACTCGGGTAATACCAATATGGCTTCGGCACCGGCCAACTGTCATTGATATTATTTAAAAACAAATCAGGCATCGGAACCCATGTAAAACTAGTTAACCAAAGCTTATTGATACTACATGTTACAAAAACATACCTACAGTTAGGCTTCCTTGTAATACCAGCAGCAACAGGCCTGCAGTAGACGGTAGACCAAAGGATGGTTTAACATCTAAGGATAATTGAATGCCTAGTATGGTGTTTTACAAAAATCTAATCAGATACAGTATCTTAGCAAGTTAAGTAGGATTGGGAGGAGAGGAAGAAATGGATAAGCCACGCTGAGAGCAGCGGCACCTACCCACAGTAACTACAGCGCATGATCTGAGGCCTAGAGCATTAGTGACTATGTTTGGCCTCGGCTTTGGCATATTTGAACTAACAACAACTAGCAAGCATGAGATTCTTGAGACCATAAATATTTCTAATATTTCCAACATGTTCACAAAGTGCAAAATCAACTAAAACGCATACGCATCAGTGCCCAATTAAATCTAAAAATTACCATAAGACTAAAGATAGAACCAACCAAACTGAACCCAAATTCTGCAATTTTCCACTCAAATATATATGACCCAAATTAAACTAGAAAGGAACAAACTGACATCTCAAGTCTATCTACTTCACTAACACCTCAATACTATGTACATGAAAGTACTGGGGCACTTGAATACCGTACAAAAAAAGATAGAAGGCATACCGCTCTGCATCAAAACTCCTCAATACTTTCAGAATTATCTTACTTGGCAGGTAAGGAGTCCCTTCTGTGTCATAGAAGTTCATGCCAACAACATTCCCCTTAAAATCAACAAGGGGCCCTCCAATTCCAGCCTATAGCAGAAAAACAAAGTGACGCTTGGCAATTGTTAGTTTGTTACACAGGAAAAGGTGATGTTCGTAGTATGCCTGCTGATGTATTTACTTATCCATATGAAACTAATTATTTCCATGATTCAAAGCGGTGTCAGGTTGGAAGCCTGCGGGCCAGTCGAGAAATTAAGTAATGAACGAAAAGTACCTTGGTGATTTTACATGAGGAGATCTTAAGCTCTTCGCAACCAAAATTGCATTTTTTGCCGGTCACTGACCCCTCTGTAGCCATACTATTGCCTGATTTGAAGACACGGCCGAGAGCTAATACCTCAGTTTGTGGTGCATCAACCAACATTGCTGGACGATTACAGCGAAACGGGAAGCTGATAACAGCGAAATTGTAGTAGAAATCATATTTTTCTAATTTCCCTTCAATGCACTCCTCACTTGGAAGACACACTCTAATCTGCAATGATGAACTGAGACTTAATTAGTGTCTTGATGAACATGTAGTGAGTAAATAACTACTAGTCTAGTACTGTACTACAAACCTCTAAGTTATCAAAAATCTTGTCTTCATCACCAGAAGTTCTAACCAAGCTTGCTGAAGTCAGAACTCTTGTGGTGGATGTGGATCCATTGAAGTCTAGACATACACCTGTGCAAGCAAAACGCCTTTTCTTGACTGCAAATGGTAATTTCAATTTTAATCGGCAACCATATAAAACAGAAAATAAGTGGAAAATAACGATGTAATAGTGTAATACCCTTACAATCGCGACTGAATGAAGCGAGTGCAACAACACTTCGAGACATCTTTAAAGCAATTTTTCTAGCAGGTTCACTCAGGATATCTCTGCCAAATTCCTCTTCAAAATGACCTTCCAAACGCATGCGTCCTGGTTAAATAAACATGACTGAACAGTTAAATGAGATGGCAGAGTAGAGAAGTCTATAATGTGATACAAAAGGGAATGATCAGCACCCAGCAGAAGCAATAGCATGCAGCAACTCACCATCAGCATAAGCTGGTAAGGGATAACCATCTTTATTTAAGAGAGCATTTACCATCTTTGTAAATCCTAGTGAGACAAGGTGAAGCAATTCGTGGCAATGTGTAAGCAAAATAAATACAAATGTTACTTCCACAAGATGAAGCAATTCATGACTATGCAAAGTCGTGATCAGCAAAACCAAAAGCATACCATCAGATGGCCAGGGAACTAGAATACGCTTATGCTCATCATCAATGAGCTCTGGTGTAGGTACATCCTCAGTAAATTCTAGAAGATGAAGACATCAATGACTATATGTCAGTAATGATCCAAAGTTAACACTGGATTATGATAACTTGAATGATAGTAAACATCAGAACTGAATGAGTTGATTCACCTTGTGGCTCAGGTTTAGATGATAAAAATTGTTTCTGGTTATTACTTTCACTTCCCCCACTATAACCATTTTGATTGGAGCTACCTATAATAAAGAGATAGAACAGACAGACAGACACTGAGTTCTATGCTGACCTATAAAATAAGTACGCTGGAAAATGATAAATAATAGTATGTTCTCGCATAATTTAGACGCCTTAAAAGATTCACCATTCTTAGCTCACCTTCCCAATGGTGCTTAAAAGCACTGGTAAAATTTTGCCAGCAATGTCGTTGAATTTCATCCCTACTGCATAATGCATACATAATTCATATGATTGATTTTTCATAAACATGTCACATACAATACAAGTATGATCATATGATGTCTAGGTAACATACCGTATCCGAACATCCCTCAAACATTCATCAATCTTACTTCCTTGCAAATATGGAGTTCCTTCCTGATCATGATAGTCATTCATCCCAACAATATTCCCATTGAGATCAACAAGTGGACCACCACTTCCATCCTAGCATAAAAATGAAGTTTGTACATTGGAAAATTTTAAATTTTGAAGCATGCAAAGACTAATGATTCGTAATATATGGGGAGAAACCAACAGCGCACCATAGTAATTTTGCATGTGGACAACATAGACCCTTTGCTGTCAATTTTACTAGGGTCGTCATTCGGTACCCCATGTGTTTGCATTAACTTACCTGACTCGAAACAACGCTTTAGAGCTAACAAATCAGTATGCCGCTGGACTTTCACGCTGTTACTGAAACATACTGTATGAAGATCAGGGGAATATCTAGTGACCACAACAACCATACTGAAAGGCAAATCATAATGTTGTATCCACCCATCAACCACTTGGTTATTTGGAAGGCGTAACTTTATCTGTAATGACATGAAAGATATACAACATGATTACCGATATCAAAAATAAGCAAGCCAAGTGCAGAAAAAATTGCAGCACAAACCTTCAGTCTATAGATGAACCTGCGTTCACGATCTGATGTGCTAACCAAAGCTGAGGAGGTCAGAATACATGTATTACGCAAACTGTTTTCAACAACTATGCCTGTGCTTTCATAATGCAGCTTGTCTCCTACACAAGATCAGTGTTTCAGTTGTTGTCAATTGATGATCAAATATAAACAAGGGAAACTACAGTGAATATAATAGTATAATCACCATCAAATGAAGCAAGCGAGACGATGCTTGCGGAAAACTTTGTAGCAAGTTCTTGACTGAGTTCTTTCCAACAGAGTTTTTGTTTAATGCTCTCTACCGTATCTTTACAACCACTAAAGATGCTGGATACTTCTTTTACACGCTTGCGGTTTTCTTGCTGTCCATTTGAGCCTCTAGCTCTTCGCTTAACTCTTAGCATCTTCACTGCAGAAATTGGGGTCCCCACAAATAAAGATTAAAAAAAATTCTTCACTTCACTTTGAAGGCATTTTCCAAAAACAGCCATATACAGGGATACAATCATACAACGAGTATATAGAAAAAGTAATTCGCACTGTAAGTATATGAGATAACACATAATATGGTCCACTAACATAACAAGATACTTAGGATCTATAACACAAGGACCCGATCTCTTGTTCCTTCCAGTAGCACTAGCACCAGTAGACTATATTAAGCAATTTCCGAGTGATTTTAATTACCGAGATGAACATGACATAAGCGCCAGTATTTTTAACCATATACATTAGAATAAGCTAGCACATCTACCAGATCTGCATATGGAGCAAGAACTAGTGTACAAAAAGAGATGAGTAGCACATATATCGCGACAGGGAAGCTCGCCACCACAGCTTTGTTTTCGATATTGCCCATGGTTTTGCCAAGGTCGCCGAATCCGCAGATCTCGGTGAGGAAGAACTTGGCGAGCAGTCGCGTCAAGATGCTCACCAAAAACTTTAGTGCTTGTCTTCCGGTGCAGGATCTCAACGGACGGGGCTTCGGAGGCCTGCTCTCCCGGATAGATATGCATGCAGCCGGGATAGGGAAGCCAAGAGGGCGGCATAGCAAAAGAAATTTGGGCAAGATTCACAAATAGGAGTGGTCGGTCGAGCAATTTGTTCTATCTCTCCTCGTTATAGCCTAGGATGAGGAGGCACCTAGACCACCGAGCCACCACGCCTAGGAAGAAGACTCTAGAAGCTGGGTACGTGGGTGCATAGAAGTTGTTCGCCGATGTGTCGTAGTAGACGAAGTAGCTTTCAGAAGAAAATTAACCACGAGCGTGCAAATAAAAAATAGACTGCAACTCTAGCGACGAGGTTGTGATGGACGAAGACGACGAAGTAGTTGGTGAAGTAGATTCCGGAGATTAAACCCGAGTATTCCGCGTTCATGATCGCGGTGAAAAAGAAGAACCCGTTGGTGTTGACGAAGACCATGCATGAGTGATGGCATAGTTGATGTAAATTGTTGGCGATGATGACCACGAACGTTGAAGGTGTTGACGGCGCAAGGTAGATCAGCTTGGTGTAGACGCAGGGGTGAAGACGTGTAGTAGGATGCAGCTTGGCTTGGACTAGATTTGATCCGCAATTCTACAGGCGGCGTAGCAAAAGGAACTTGAGCGAGAGATACAAAGAGGAGTGGTCAGTCGAGCCGATATGTTTTGTCTCTTCTCGGTAGAGCCATACGAGAAGGCACTTAGCCGACCGAGTCACACGTGTAGAAATAAAAATCTGGAAGCCGGGTAGGTGTCAAGCATGCACAGATGTACACGCCTACCCAGTTCTCCGAGCAAAAAAATAGTCTTTCACAAAAGACGCGATGTTGGTGCAGTGTATGGTGTGGGCAGTGTGTGACGAGTGGTGCAGTGTGCGTGAATTTTTTCTCTTCTCGTTCAGTTAGTGAAGTTAGAAAATCTACCCTTATAAACCACTCCAACTCTCCTAACTAGCAATGTTGAACAAATTTAGTCACCAAAGTTATCCCGAGCTGTCAGTATAGATGGATTTTGAGATTCCAGAATTTGTAGTCAGAATTAGTAATGCTACATGAACTGCTCACATGGAACTGCAGCCAACATAAATGCAACATAGACGATTGGCTGCTAGACATGGTGCGCTCTCGGATGCCATGCTCCGTAGCAAGCACGGGCAGCAACCAACTGAAACCAAAAGTCCGAAACTCAAATCTGAGAGGGAGGGAGTGAAGAACTGAAGACTGGAGAGATGAAGGCGAGCCGACACGATTACCTGCTGGTCCTTCTCGAGCTAGCCGCCGGGAGGAGAGCTGGGGCGTAGGGGAATCGGCGAAGGCTATCAGGGAAGCGAGCCACGGCGGCGGAGAGGACCGATTCCAGGCGGCGGTGCGGTCGCCCAAGCCGGGAGGTGCTATGCGGCGCGAGTCACCGGCGCCGACTTAAACGATGGCTTCATGGGCCAATTCAAACGAGCCCAACTATAAGGGTTTCGCTCGGTCGTCTATTTCATGTTCTTTCCGGTTTTCTTTTTCTTTTACCCTCAACAAAAAAACCACTCGGGTTTTTTTCGAAACATGAGTACATGTACATCTTTAGAAATGCACGCACACCCTCTTCTATTAGCAACTTCGAGAGATTGAATCTAAAAATTTAATTTAGCGGATCTTAATATTGACAAAGAAAATTTTGTCTTTATGAGGCTTCAAAATGTTAAACATATGGTTTGATTTGTGTTGGACTAGATGTCACTAACTCACTATCCTCATTATCACTCAACCACATGTTAGTTTTCTTTTTGTTTTACTTTCGCTCCATTCTATTTCCTTTCTATTCTGTTGATCCACTATATACAAGGAAAGATCACAAAATATACTAAAATGGGCCAATAAGTGTGTTTAGTCTTTATTTTATTTTCAGTTTTCGTGTTACCCTCCACGCTATCTTTACATGTGTTGGAAGAATGTTCTAACGTACACAGTTTTTATTAGTTTTAAAATAATTATAATACCAAAAATATATGTTTAATCTTCATGTATATTAATAGGAAATATGCATGAATATTTTCGAACCGAGAATACGTTTTCCAATCCTTTAGCATACTATTTTTAAACCACCATGAATATATTTTATTTTATTTCTTTTGTTAAACATAATATAAAAATTCTTTACATTGGCCATTTTTTGAACCTGTGAATATTTTCTGAGTACATGAGCACATTTGGATAATGGTCGCGCAAGAAAAATCATGAACTAAAAATCAAAAAATAATTTGCGAAGAAAAGTGAAAGATGATGAAGAATTTTTTTTATCCATGAATGTATTACTTTGAGCCCATACAAAAATAATTCTCATGAACATTTCCGTGAACATATTTTGTGAATCCGTACACATTTTTAAACCTTATATTTTTTGAAAAGTTAATTAAAATGTAATATGAAAATAAATATAAAATATAAAGAAAATAAGGATATAATAGTAAGAAAAATAATAAATTATTAATATAAATAACATAAAATTAAAGAACAAGAAAAGGAAAAAAGAATAAATAAAAAGAAGAAATAAAAAAGTAAGGAAATATGAAATAAAAAATTGACAGAAAACAAAAAAAAAGGAACCAACGGTAATCTACACGAAGAACCCCGGGCAGTGAGTGACCCACTGGAAACTTCTAGGAGCGATACATTCTTGGGATAAGTTGGCCAGGACCTTGTGTAATGTGCCTGGTGGGAGTGTTCAGCGCCACGTTCAGCGGTGTATAGGAAAAAGTGCCCAAGCTTAGAGTGGAGCACCTTGTCCCTCTCGTGAATAGGTGTGAAGTGCATCTCGTTCTTTGTGTACCTGCCTTTTACAGTTTTTTATTGGGTCGTTCTTGGGCTCCCGTATCCCAAACGTGAGCACCACTGTATCCCTATTCTCTTTTTTTTTATTCGGAAAAGATGGGATTCTCTGGGATATGCTTATCGTGTTGTATCCTGGCGTGTCGTCGTGTCCACATGTACCAGTACGGGGACACGACAGAGTATCATTTGTATGTGCTTCATAGATAAAAAGTCCAAGATTCACTCCTACTTCTTGGGTTGTCTTGCATGACATTTATGGGGAAGAAGACCTAGATGGGTCGTGAACCCGCCTCCTCTTGCGCGTGCATGCTTGTGCCTGGGTCAGCATTTGTATCATGGAACAATTGTCACAAGAATGCATCCACATCCCATGGAGGATGCAAGATATGTTGCTTGTGCGCTTCTAGGGTGGGGGCGGGGGGGGGGGTCAGGGCCAACTGTTCCGTGCTTGTCGGCCATCTCGAGAACCCCATGCTTCTCTTCCTTCTGATGGGTGGTTCCCTTTTGTTTGATAGGTCGTTCTCTAATAGCCCGCCATGTCATTCTCTAATACCCTGCTAGGCCATTCTCCAATACCCCCGCCTGGTCGTTGAGGGACCTTTTTTGGGTATTCATTACTTCGGCCTTCTCTTTCTCCGAGAAACGTGTTGTGCTTGTCTTTAGACGTGCCTTTTGAGAGGTCAGGTCTACATTGCACCGTGGTGTGGTGACCTTACAGAGCCTCCGAGCTATGAAAGGGTGATCGACCCGGGTGGCTTGAGATGATTGTGTGATTGGAAAGTCCCCACGGATTCTTGACCCATGCATAATCGTACATTTCCCCTTGAGATGATTGTGTGAGGCTCGAACCGACTCCTCTAACATGCTTTCTTGTCCCGCATGTCATCTCCCTACGAGTCGTGTCCATATGCCAGGAATCGCGGGTTTGACTCTCCACTGTCATGTGTGTCCCAAGTTAATGTGGACTTCGTAGACTCGCTCACGAACTAAAGGTTTACATTTGGTGCGAACTAGCCATCTCCGCATGAAGCCTTCGAGCCCCAAGAAGCATGTCTCAAGGAAGTTCATGTTGGTATGAATCTGATATATATGGCGCTTGCACCCCCACATGGAGCGCCAATTGATGAAAGATTGTTTTCTCTATCCCAAGATGATCCCAGTCCGGAGGTAGGAGATGCTTTTACTTGTTCGGCAAGAGGCTTAGGTCAACAACTTAGGATCAATGACACGATGATGATGAACTCCTCTTATACTTCATTATCGGTGTGATCACGAGATTTGTGCAAAACTGGAAGATGAACTTGACGGGCTTATAGATGCATCCAATAAGGTTTTACAAATTGAATATAGGGTTTTTCGCTATGGAGTCTACAACAACGACTTCGTGTAGTTGTTCGACCTCCGATTCATGATGAATGGACTTCGGTATTTATATACGTCGGTGGTAGGAGTCACCATGTTGCAAGCTAGGTCTTCGTAGTCTTGCAAGTCACATTGATCTTGTCTCTACGTACGTCTGGTCAAGGGAGCCTTCGGGAAGTATGGTTGTAGCACGACAAGGAGATCGGTTGGAACTTCTGGATGACGTCAGTGGTGTCATGAACATCATGGCTGGAAGGGGCGCGAGACGGTGTACTATAGTCGTACGGGGTGGCTACATTTATATCCCAACACTCCTGCGTCGCCCCCCCCCCACCGCATCGGGTGACACGGGCTGGCGACCCTAGCCGCCGCATCTTACCTCCATCTTCACCATCCTCCATGCTGTCGTCGGTGCACGCGTGCGGGCAAAGCCCGTGAAATTGTGGGCGGCGATAAGCTCTCCTCTTTCGTCGCGCGAGTGGAGGTGCGTTGGATCGGCGACGGTGATCTCCAGTCGGTAGAGGGGATCATATGAGACCGGTGTGGTGGAATGCTGTTATCACCAGATTTTGGCTAAATCAAGAGATGGGCCGCGATCAAGATGGGCTTGGAAGATTACGCGTGAAAGATCTCTGAAGCGGCCTTGCTCGGTGAAGTTAGGCCAGATTGCCCACGTACCTTTAATTACAATAGATTGTATCTAGATTAAAAGTTAGAGTTTATCTCGTGCACGGTTTAGTGCACGCCCACATTAGAAAGTCCCCTGGACTATAAATATGTATCTAGGGTTTATGGAATAGACAACAACCAACGTTCAACCACAAACAAATCTCGGCGCATCGCCAACTCCTTCGTCTCGAGGGTTTCTACCGGTAAGCATCATGCTTGCCTAGATCGCATCTTGCGATCTAGGCAGCCTAAGCTGCCTAGTTGTTCATGCGTTGCTCGTATCGAAGCCTTTTTGATGGCGAGCAACGTAGTTATCTTAGACATGTTAGGGTTAGCATTGTTCTTCATGTTACATGCTGTCGTAGTGCAACCCTTGCATATCTAGCCGCCCTTACACCTATCTTAGGTGTAGGGGCGGCACCACGCTTGATCATTATTTAGTAGATCTGATCCGTTACGATTGCTCCTTGTTCTACAAGGATTAGTTTAATATCTGCAATAGTTAGGCCTTACAAAGGGGGGAGGATCCGGCGGCACGTAGGGTGTCGTTCGTTGGCCCTAAGCGGGATGTTCCGGGATCAACCTCGTGTTGGTTTTTAAGCCTTGTTTAGGATCGGCTTACGATCACCGTGCGTGGCCGCGAGGCCCAACCTGGAGTAGGACGATCCGATTATGCGGTGAAAACCCTAGATCGTCGTAGATCTCATTAGCTTTATCTTGATCAAGCGGGACCACCATATATTCGGACACCTCGTCCGAATCATGGGTGGATCGGCTCTTTGAGCCGATTCACGAGATAACTCTGAGAGCCGATCGAGGCTCGTATTTAACGTTTACGTGTGTGCCCTGCAGGAAACTAAGCGAGGCATCATCCACACCTTCCCGACCGGGTATAGGTCGGGTGGCACGCCCTTGTGATAAACATCGGCGCGTGCGACCGGGAGGCTTTGCGGGCCGTCGCTCCGAGGGACCGGGGCCAGCCGCAGCCCTAGTTGTTCCCGGCTCTACCGTGTTGACCGTCTCTGCCCGCCGGGGGGTTTCGACGTCAACACATTCACGGCACGCCCGGTGGGACGACCTTCGACATCCACGACATCGCCATCTACATCCGAGATGGCGGAAGACACTCCGGTCACGTACGAGGATCTGCACGATGAGCTCAAGAAGAAGCATGACGAAATCAAGGCGGTCCTCGGCCGAACTCATCGGCTCTTTCCACGAGAACCCGCTCCCGGGGCCAACCGGGACACTTGTTCGGCATCAACATGGTAGAACTTGGGTACCGCCCTGGTAAGGGTAGTGATGAGGGCAGCTGCTCTCATAGCAAGAGTGAAGAAGGAGCCGACCCACGCAACCGGCTCCGACACTTGCCACCAAGTCCCGGTGATGATCAAGATGAAGGCCGATTCTAGCGATCGGACCGTATTATCCGCGCCGCCCGCTCTCCCGATATTTGGCGTCGACCTCACAGGGGACGGAAAGGCCGGGGTATGGGTTCACCTCGGCTGATGAGCTGGAGGAAGTCGACATCGGCCATGGGGACAAGCCGCGACCAACTTTCATCGGCAAGAAGTTGGATCCACGGCTCGGGAGCCGGATGATTGCTCTGTCGAAAGAATACCCAGATTGCTTCGCATGGGACTATACGAGAGATGCCTGGGTTAGACGAAGCATCATCGAACATCGGCTCCCTCTTAAGAAAGGATTTCGGCCGTTCCGGACAACGAGCACGTCGGATGAGAGCCGAAATTCTGGAGGAGAGTCAAGAAAGAAATCGAGAAGATGTTAGCCGCCGGGTTCATCGGGCCATGCAGGTATGCTTGAGTGGATCTCCGATATCGTGCACGTAGAAAGAAGGATGGCCGATGGCGTGTGGCCATCGATTTCAGAGATCTCAACGAGCCACCCCCAAGGACGAATATCCAATGCACGTGGCGAGACACCGATCAATGCAGTGCTGCGGCCACAAGGTGTTGAGCTTCATGGATGGCAACGCCGGCTACAATCAAATCTTCATGGCTCCAGAAGACATACACAAGACCGCATTCGGAGTACCGGGGGCGGTAGGCTTGTTTGAATATGTAGTGATGACCTTTGGATTGAAGAATGCTTGGTGCGACGTACCAACGAGCTATGAACTATATATTTCACGATTTGATCGGTAAGTTGGTGGAAATCTATATCGACGACGTCGTAGTCAAATCTGTTTCCATGGAGGGACACTTGGATGATTTACGGCGCGTCCTAGACCGAACTCGGAAGTTCGGACTGAGAATGAACCCGAAGAAGTGTGCCTTCGGTGTGACGGCTGGTCAGTTCCTAGGTTTCTGGTTCATGAACGGGGAATCGAAATCGGCTTGAAAGAGTCAAGAGGCGGTGCGCACCATGCAGCCGCCCACCACGAAGAAGGAGCTCCGAGCGTCTCATTGGCAAGATCAATTTTGTCCGACGATTCATCTCCAATCCGTCGGGACGAATCGAGCCATTTATGGCGCCGGTGAAGACCAAGTCCGACGACGAATTTCAGCGGGGGCGGAACGGCGGCGAGCGTTCGATGAAATTAAAAGGTATCCGACGACGCCGCCTGTGCTAGTTCCGCCCCGGCAAGACAAGCCGTTCTACATCTACCTATCGGTGGCCGACACGTCCATCGCCTCGGTGGTGGTGCAACTCCACGAGGGCGTCGAAAGGGTCGTTTTCTACCTCGGCGGAAGGATGTTGGACGCGGAGACGAGGTATCCGAGGTCGAGAACGTGCCTCTGCTTGTTCTTTACCTGCACCAAGCTGCATCACATCCTTTTGACGGCGAGAGATCTTCGTCATATGCAAGTCGGATGTTGTCAAGCACATGCTTTGTCGGCCCCTGTGTTGAAAGGCCGGCCGGGTAAGTGGATGTTTGCGTTGTCGAAATTCGATCTCCGGTACCAGCCTGCGAAAGCGATCAAAGGGCAAGCGTTGGCCGATCTCATAGCTGAGCAAATCAGTACCAATATAGCAGCACTATCCATACGTGCATGGGCTATGTTCTTCGATGGATCGGCTTGCGACGATGGTTGTGGCATCGGTATTCTGCTCGTGTCACCTCGGGGGCGAGTACTCTTTCTCCATCGAGATTATCTACCCCTTGCACTAACAATGTGGCGGAGTATGAGGCAGTACGTAAGGGGATGGAATTGCTATTAGAAGCCGGGGCCGAAGCAGTAGAGCTTTTTGGAGACTCTAAGTTGGTGATTAACCAGCTCACGGATGAATACAAGTGCGGAAGCGAATCACTTTTCCCATATTGGATGGAATGCCGTGAGTTGATGACACAGTTTCGGTACATCAACTTTAATTGGGTCCCAAGAGCCCAAAACACCGAGGCCAACAATCTCGCACAAATGGCGTCGAGGCTATATAGACACCCACTGAAGGGTCGGAAGTCCGAGTGCAATTCACTGGAACAGGGATGATTGGAGAGCCGAGATCTTCAATTATTTAAAAGATTCGGCTCGGGGGCACCCAAACGGATAAGATACAAAGCCATGAAGTATGTCCTCATAGGAGACGATATGTTCTACGGGACGTTGGAAGGGTTATTACTCAAGTGCACGGGACCAATTGAGTCTAATCGGCTCTTACATGAGGTGCACGAAGGCGCCTGTGGAACTCACCAGTCGGCTCACAAGATGAAGTGGTTAGTCAGGCGCTCGGGGTTTTATTGGCCCACCATGCTTGAAGACTGTTTCAATTACTATAAGGGGTGCCAAGCATGCCAGATGTTTGGGAAGATTCAGATGGTACCAGCATCAGCGATGAACCCTATCATCAAGCCTTGGCCGTTCCGGGGGTGGGGCATGGATATGATCGGCAAAATCCATCCGGCGTCGAGTAAAAAACATGAATGGATTTTGGCCATCACAGACTACTTCACCAAGTGGGTGGAAGCCGTCCCTATGAAGAAGGTGAAGTCGAGAAGATGTGATTCGGTTTGTGAAAGAACACGTGATTCATAGGTTCGGGATTCCCCAAACTATTACGACCGATGGAGGTTCGGTCTTTGTTTCTAAAGAATTCGGAAATTACGCGATGACATGGGGATTAAAGCGATCCGGTCATCTCCGTACTATGCTCGAGGCTAATGGGCAGGTCGAAGCGTCCAACCGAGTTTAATCAAGGTGATCAAGAGAAAGATTGATGAGAACCCTAGGGATTGGCACGAGAAGTTATCGAAGCATTATGGGCCTACCGCATGTCGTGCCATGGAGCTATAAAGACTTCGCCGTACCGGCTTGTCTATGGACGGGAAGCCGTATTACCTTGGGAAATTATGGCTGGATCAAGACGTGTCACGTTTCAGAATGATCGGCAGCGGAAGAATATGCGGCTTTGATGAGTGACACTATTGAGGGCGCTAACGGGAACTTAGGCTTTGGTCATTGGAGAAGATTAAGGAGAACAAAGCCGGGGTAGCTCGATGCCTACAATAAGAAGGTTAGACCAAAGGAGTTTCAAGTTGGTGATGCGGTATGGGAAGGCTGTGTTGCCGTTAGGAACCGGAGACAAGGCGTATGGCAAGTGGTCTCCTAATTGGCACGGTCCGTACAAAGTCGTCCGAGGCCTTGAAAGGTAATGCATATATGTTGGAAGAG
>NC_061509.1:90941471-90958574 GCF_022539505.1 Lolium rigidum
AGAATTACATATAGATGATCTTGATCATGATAGGCAGCTCACAAGATCCGACAATGATAGCACAATGGGGAGAAGACAACCATCTAGCTACTGCTATGGACCCATAGTCCCGGGGTAGACTACTCACACATCACACCGGAGGCGACCATGGCGGCGTAGAGTCCTCCGGGAGATGAATCCCCTCTCCGGCAGGGTGCCGGAGGCGATCTCCAGGATCCCCCGAGATGGGATCGGCGGCGACGGCGTCTCCGGAAGGTTTTCCGTATCGTGAGCTCTCCGTGCTTGGAAGTTTCGTCACGGAGGCTATTTGTAGGCGGAAGGGCAAGTCAAGAGGCGGCACGGGGGCCCACACCACGGGCCGCGCGGCCAAGGTGGGGCCGCGCCGCCTAGGGTTTGGCCACCCCGTGGCCCCTCTTCGTCTCGTCTTCGGTCTTCTAGAAGCTTCGTGAGAAAATAGGCCTCTGGGCTTTTATTTCGTCCAATTCCGAGAATATTTCTTTACTAGGATTTCTGAAACCAAAAACAGCAGAAAACGACAAGCGGCACTTCGGCATCTTGTTAATAGGTTAGTTCCGGAAAATGCACGAATATGATATAAAGTGTGCATAAAACATGTAGATAACATCAATAATGTGGCATGGAACACAAGAAATTATCGATACGTTGGAGACGTATCAGCATCCCCAAGCTTAGTTCTGCTCGTCCCGAGCAGGTAAAACGATAACACAGATAATTTCTGGAGTGACATGCCATCATAAACTTGATCATACTATTTGTAAAGCATATGTAGAGAATGCAGCGATCAAAAACAATGGTGATGACATGAGTAAACAAGTGAATCATAAAGCAAAGACTTTTCATGAATAGCACTTCAAGACAAGCATCAATAAGTCTTGCATAAGAGTTAACTCATAAAGCAATAATTCAAAGTAAAGGTATTGAAGCAACACAAAAGAAGATTAAGTTTCAGCGGTTGCTTTCAACTTGTAACATGTATATCTCATGGATATTGTCAACATAGAGTAATATAATAAGTGCAATAAGCAAGTATGTAGGAATCAATGCACGGTTCACACAAGTGTTTGCTTCTTGAGGTGGAGAGAAATAGGTGAGCTGACTCAACATTGAAAGTAAAAGAATGGTCCTCATAGAGGAAAAGCATCGATTGCTATATTTGTGCTAGAGCTTTGATTTTGAAAACATGAAACAATTTTGTCAACGGTAGTAATAAAGCATATGCATCATGTAAATTATATCTTATAAGTTGCAAGCCTCATGCATAGTGTACTAATATTGCCCGCACCTTGTCCTAATTAGCTTGGACTACCTGGATTATCACCGCAATACATATGCTTTAACCAAGTATCACAAAGGGGTACCTCTATGCCGCCTGTACAAAGGTCTAAGGAGAAAGCTCGCATTTGGATTTCTCGCTTTTGATTATTCTCAACTTAGACATCCATACTGGGACAACATAGACAACAGATAATGGACTCCTCTTTTAATGCTTTAAGCATTCAACAACAATTAATTCTTTTCTCATTAGAGATTTGAGGATGTTTGTCCAAAACTGAAACTTCCACCATGAATCATGGCTTTAGTTAGCGGCCCAATGTTCTTCTCTCACAATATGCATGCTCAAACCATTCAACTCAGTGTAGATCGCCCTTACTTCAGACAAGACGAACATGCATAGCAACTCACATGAAATTCAACAATGAGTTGATGGCGTTCCCCGGTAAACATGGTTATCGCACAACAAGCAACTTAATAAGAGATAAAGTGCATAATTACATATTCAATACCACAATAGTTTTTAAGCTATTTGTCCCATGAGCTATATATTGCAAAGGTGAATGATGGAATTTTAAAGGTAGCACTCAAGCAATTTACTTTGGAATGGCGGAAAAATACCATGTAGTATAGGTAGATATGGTGGACACAAATGGCATAGTGGTTGGCTCAAGTATTTTGGATGCATGAGAAGTATTCCCTCTCGATACAAGGTTTAGGCTAGCAAGGCTTATTTGAAACAAACACAAGGATGAACCGGTGCAGCAAAACTCACATAAAAGACATATTGTAAACATTATAAGACTCTACACCGTCTTCCTTGTTGTTCAAACTCAATACTAGAAATTATCTAGACCTTAGAGAAACCAAATATGCAAACCAAATTTTAGCATGCTCTATGTATTTCTTCATTAATGGGTGCAAAGCATATGATGCAAGAGCTTAAACATGAGCACAACAATTGCCAAGTATCACATTACCCAAGACATTTATAGCAATTACTACATGTATCATTTTCCAATTCCAACCATATAACAATTTAACGAAGGAGAAACTTCGCCATGAATACTATGAGTAGAAACCAAGGACATATTTGTCCATATGCTACAGCGGAGTGTGTATCTCTCCCATAAAGTGAATGCTAGGATCCATTTTATTCAAACAAAACAAAAACAAAAACAAACCGACGCTCCAAGAAAAAGCACATAAGATGTGATGGAATAAAAATATAGTTTCAGGGAGGAACCTGATAATTTGTTGATGAAGAAGGGGATGCCTTGGGCATCCCCAAGCTTAGACGCTTGAGTCTTCTTGATATATGCAGGGGTGAACCACTGGGTGCATCCCCAAGCTTAGAGCTTTCACTCTCCTTGATCATGTTGCATCATACTCCTCTCTTGATCCTTGAAAACTTCCTCCACACCAAACTCGAAACAACTCATTAGAGGGTTAGTGCACAATATAAATTGACATATTCAGAGGTGACACAATCATTCTTAACACTTCTGGACATTGCATAATGCTACTGGACATTAGTGGATCAAAGAAATTCATCCAACATAGCGAAAGAGGCAATGCGAAATAAAAGGCAGAATCTGTCAAAACAGAACAGTTCGTATTGACGAATTTTAAAATGGCACCAGACTTGCTCAAATGAAAATGCTCAAATTGAATGAAAGTTGCGTACATATCTGAGGATCATGCACGTAAATTGGCATAATTTTCTGAGCTTCCTGCAGGGCAGTGGGCTCAGATTCGTGACAGCAAAGAAATCTGGAACTGCGCAGTAATCCAAATCTAGTACTTACTTTTCTATCAACGGCTTAACTTGGCACAACAAAACTCAAAACTAAGATAAGGAGAGGTTGCTACAGTAGTAAACAACTTCCAAGACACAAAATAAAAACAAAGTACTGTAGGTAAAAACATGGGTTGTCTCCCATAAGCGCTTTTCTTTAACGCCTTTCAGCTAGGCGCAGAAAGTGTGTATCAAGTAACATCGAGAGATGAAGCATCAACATCATAATTTGTTCTAATAATAGAATCATAAGGTACCTTCATTCTCTTTCTAGGGAAGTGTTCCATACCTTTCTTGAGAGGAAATTGATATTTTATATTACCTTCCCTCATATCAATAATAGCACCAACGGTTCGAAGAAAAGGTCTTCCCAATATAATTGGACAAGATGCATTGCATTCAATATCCAAGACAACAAAATCAACGGGAACAAGATTATTGTTAACGGTAATGCGAACATTATCAACTTTACCCAAAGGTTTCTTTGTAGAATGATCAACAAGATTAACATCCAAATAACAATTTTTCAGCGGTGGCAAGTCAAGCATATTATAAATTTTCTTCGGCATAACAGAAATACTTGCACCAAGATCACATAAAGCATTACAATCAAAATCTTTAACCTTCATCTTAATGATGGGCTCCCAACCATCTTCTAGCTTTTTAGGAATAGAGGCTTCGCGCTCTAGTTTCTCTTCTCTAGCTTTTATGAGAGCATTTGTAATATGATGCGTGAAAGCCAAATTTATAGCACTAGCATTAGGACTTTTAGCAAGTTTTTGCAAGAACTTTATAACTTCAGAGATGTGGCAATCATCAAAATTCAAACCATTATAATCTAAAGCAATGGGATCATCATCCCCAATGTTGGAAAAAATTTCAGCAGCTTTATCACGGGCGGTTTCAGCGGTTTTAGCGGTTTAGTGCAGTTTTCGCGCTTTGCATTAGAAGTGGAAACATTGCTAACACCAATTCTTTTATTAGTATGAGTAGGAGGTGCAGCAACATGTGTATCATTAGCATTACTAGTGGTGGTAATAGTCCAAACTTTAGCTATATTCTTCTCTTTTAGCTAGTTTTTCATTTTCTTCTCTATCCCACCTAGCACGTAGATTCAGCCATTAATCTTATATTCTCATTAATTCTAACTTGAATGGCATTTGCTGTAGTAACAATTTTATTTTCAATATCCCTATTAGGCATAACTTTCGATTTCAAAAGATCAACATCGAAGGCAAGACTATCAACTCTAGAAACAAGAATATCAATTTTATTGAGCTTTTCCTCAACGATTTGTTAAAGGCAGTTTGTGTACTAATAAATTCTTTAAGCATGGCTTCAAGTCCAGGGGGTGAATTCCTAATATTGTTGTAAGAATTCCCATAAGAATTAGCATAACCGTTACCATTATTATAAGGATATGGCCTATAGTTATTACTAGAATTGTTCCGATAAGCATTGTTGTTGAAATTATTATTTTTAATGAAGTTTACATCAACATGTTCTTCTTGTGCAACCAATGAAGCTAATGGAACATTATTAGGATCGACATTAGTCCTATCATTCGCAAGCATAGACATAATAGCATCAACCTTATCATTCAAGGAAGAGGATTCCTCAACAGAATTTACCTTCTTACCTTGTGGAGCTCTTTCCGTGTGCCATTCAGAGTAGTTGATCATCATATTATCAAGGAGCTTTGTTGCTTCACCAAGAGTGATGGACATAAAGGTACCTCCAGCAGACTGAATCCAATAAATTCCGTGAAGAAAAATTTAGTCCTGCATAGAAGGTTTGGATGATCATCCAAGTAGTCGAGTCCATGGGTTGGGCAATTTTTAACCGAGAGATTTCATTCTTTCCCAAGCTTGAGCAACATGTTCAGTATCTAATTGTTTAAAATTCATTATGCTACTCCTCAAAGATATAATTTTAGCAGGGGGATAATATCTACCAATAAAAGCATCCTTGCATTTAGTCCATGAATCAATACTATTCTTAGGCGAGAGATAGCAACCAATCTTTAGCTCTTCCTCTTAATGAGAAAGGGAACAATTTTAGTTTAATAATATCACCATCTACATCTTTATATTTTTGCATTTCGCATAGTTCAACAAAATTATTAAGATGGGCAGCGAGCATCATCGGAACTAATTCCAGAAAATTGATCTTTCATGACAAGATTCGATAAAAGCAGGTTTAATTTCAAAGAATTCTGCTTGTAGTAGCGAGGTGGAGCAATAGGTGTGCATAAGAAATCATTATTATTTGTGGTTGTGAAGTCACACAACTTAGTATTTTCAGCGTTGGCCATTTTAGCAATAGTAAATAAAGCAAACTAGATAAAGTAAATGCAAGTAAACTAATTTTTTTTGTGTTTTTGATATAGCAAACAAGACAGCAAATAAAGTAAAACTAGCAACTAATTTTTTTGTGATTTGATATAATGCAGCAAACAAAGTAGTAAATAAAATTAAGCAAGACAAAAACAAAGTAAAGAGATTGAGAAGTGGAGACTCCCTTGCGGCGTGTCTTGATCTCCCCGGCAACGGAGCCGGAAAATATGCTTGGTGCGTAGTTGACGTGGGAGTTAGAAATCTTTGTGGTGTAGCTTTTCTTCAGTTCCCCGACAACGGCGCCAGAAAATATGCTTGATGGCGTGTATTTCACACGTTCGTTGGGCAACCCCAAGAGGAAGGTATGATGAGCACTGAGCAGCAAGTTTTCCCTCAGAAAGAAACCAAGGTTTATCGAACCGGGAGGAGCCAAGAAGCACGTTGAAGGTTGATGGCGGCGGGATGTAGTGCGGCGCAACACCAGAGATTCCGGCGCCAACGTGGAACCTGCACAACACAACCAAACTACTTTGCCCCAACGAAACAGTGAGGTTGTCAATCTCACCGGCTTGCTGTAACAAAGGATTAACCGTATTGTGTGGAAGATGATTGTTTGCAGAGAAAACACTAGAAACAAGTATTGCAGTAGATTGTATTTCAGTAAAGAGAATTGGACCGGGGTCCACAGTTCACTAGAGGTGTCTCTCCCATAAGACGAACAGCATGTTGGGTGAACAAATTACAGTTGGGCAATTGACAAATAAAGAGAGCATGACCATGCACATACATATCATGATGAGTATAGTGAGATTTAATTGGGCATTACGACAAAGTACATAGACCGCCATCCAACTGCATCTATGCCTAAAAAGTCCACCTTCGAGGTTATCATCCGAACCCCTCCGGTATTAAGTTGCTAAACAACAGACAATTGCATTAAGTATGGTGCGTAATGTAATCAACAACTACATCTTTAGACATAGCATCAATGTTTTATCCCTAGTGGCAACAGCACAACACAACCTTAGAACTTTCATCACTTGTCCCGGTGTCAATGCGGGCATGAACCCACTATCGAGCATAAGTACTCCCTCTTGGAGTTAAAAGCATCTACTTGGCCGGAGCATCTACTAATAACGGAGAGCATGCAAGATCATAAACAACACATGTATAACTTTGATAATCAACATAACAAGTATTCTCTATTCATCGGATCCCAACAAACGCAACATATAGAATTACATATAGATGATCTTGATCATGATAGGCAGCTCACAAGATCCGACAATGATAGCACAATGGGGAGAAGACAACCATCTAGCTACTGCTATGGACCCATAGTGCCGGGGTAGACTACTCACACATCACACCGGAGGCGACCATGGCGGCGTAGAGTCCTCCGGGAGATGAATCCCCTCTCCGGCAGGGTGCCGGAGGCGATCTCCAGGATCCCCCGAGATGGGATCGGCGGCGACGGTGTCTCTGGAAGGTTTTCCGTATCGTGGCTCTCCGTACTGGAAGTTTCGTCACGGAGGCTATTTGTAGGCGGAAGGGCAAGTCAAGAGGCGGCACGGGGGGCCCACACCACAGGGCCGCGCGGCCAAGGGTGGGGCCGCGCCGCCCTAGGGTTTGGCCACCACGTGGCCCCTCTTCGTCTCGTCTTCGGTCTTCTGGAAGCTTCGTGAGAAAATAGGCCTCTGGGCTTTTATTTCGTCCAATTCCGAGAATATTTCTTTACTAGGATTTCTGAAACCAAAAACAGCTGAAAACAAGCAATCGGCACTTCGGCATCTTGTTAATAGGTTAGTTCCAGAAAATGCACGAATATGATATAAAGTGTGCATAAAACATGTAGATAACATCAATAATGTGGCATGGAACACAAGAAATTATCGATACGTTGGAGACGTATCAATGATATTGTTTGTGGCCAAAAAATATAAGAAAATGTTTCATCAAAAGCTATTTTCGAGCACCGAAGAATTGCCTTTTTTATACGGACGACAAAAAAAACATTTTAGCAAAATATTTTTTTCTAATTTTTTTGATTTTTCAAATATGTTTTTGAACAATGGGTGTATCTACACTATATGACCTAAATTAAATATTCCCGGTTGAGCTCTCCATCTTTCTTTTTTTAATGTTAGATTTAGCTTGGTATTTCTCGGCGTTGAAAAATGAATGTGCTTTTGCTGAAACGTGATACTCTAAACATGCTGATTGAGTCATCGTTTACCTAGAGTGTTAGCTGTAGGTGAGAAAATTAAAAATATGGTATGTGGATTGTTGACTCAATCCAAGCGACGTCCAAGAAATGTTGAGTTTAATCTACGGAATTATAAATAAGAAGTAAATTCTACACACATTGATAAAAAGAATCATTGTAACTGGTGGTTGGCCCATCCTTCTTCGGATGAGGTTGTGCGTTTGAATCTCAGTGCCAACAAGTTTATTTTTACTTCTTTCATCTCACCTTACAGGTGGGACCACATCCGTTAGGGATCAGCAAGGACGATATGGTATATAAAATGTGTATGGGTCATTTTGCAAAAATACCAAAGCCACGTGTTATCATCTGAATAATCTGGGACTAGTTTTGCACATTGTGACAACTTTTAGGACTACCTAACCCCATTTTACAACTATTGTGACTAAATTGCACGTAGAGTACAACTATTAGGACTAGTGGTGTATTTAGCTCAGAGGAAATTGATATTTAATATTACCTTCCTTCATATCAATGATGGCACCAACAGTTCGAAGAAAAGGTCTTCCCAATATAATGGGACAAGATGCATTGCATTCAATATCCAAGACAACAAAATCAACGGGGACAAGGTTATTGTTAACGGTAATGCGAACATTATCAACTCTCCCCAAAGGTTTCTTTATAGCATTATCAACAAGATTAATATTCAAATAACAATTTTTCAATGGTGGCAAGTCAAGCATATTATAGATTTTCTTAGGCATAACGGAAATACTTGCACCAAGATCACATAAAGCATTACAATCAAAGTTATTGACCTTCATCTTAATGATGGGCTCCCAACCATCCTCTAGCTTTCTAGGAATAGAAGTTTCAAATTTTAGTTTATCTTCTCTAGCTTTTATGAGAGCATTTGTAATATGTTTTGTGAAAGCCAAATTTATAGCACTAGCATTAGGACTCTTAGCAAGTTTTTGTAAGAACTTTATAACTTCAGAGATGTGGCAATCATCAAAATCCAAACCATTACAATCTAAAGCAATGGGATCATCATCCCCAATGTTGGAAAAAATTTCAGCAGTTTTATCACAGGCAATTTCAGCAGTTTTAGCAGTTTCAGGCAATTCTGCACGCTTTGCACTAGGAGTAGTAACATTGCCAACTTTAGCTACATTGTTCTCTTTAGCTAGTTTTTCATTTTCTTTAGCTAGTTTTTCATTTTCTTCTATTTCCCACCTAGCATGCAATTCAGCCATCAATCTTATATTCTCATTAATTCTAACTTGGATGGCATTTGCTGTAGTAACAATTTTATTTTCAATATCCTTATTAGGCATAACTTTCGATTTCAAAAGATCAACATCAGAGGCAAGACTATCAACCTTAGAAGCGAGAATATCAATTTTATTGAGCTTTTCCTCAACGTATTTGTTAAAAGCAGTTTGTGTACTAATAAATTCTTTAAGCATAGCTTCAAGTCCAGGGGGTGTGTTCCTATTATTGTTGTAAGAATTCCCATAAGAATTACCATAACCGTTACCATTATTATAAGGATATGGCCTATAGTTATTACTAGAATTGTTCCGATAAGCATTGTTGTTAAAATTATTATTTTTAATGAAGTTTACATCAACATGTTCTTCTTGGGCAACCAACGAAGCTAACGGAACATTATTAGGATCAACATTAGTCCTATCATTCACAAGCATAGACATAATAGCATCAATCTTATCACTCAAGGAAGAGGTTTCTTCGACAGAATTTACCTTCTTACCTTGTGGAGCTCTTTCCGTGTGCCATTCAGAGTAATTAATCATCATATTATCAAGGAGCTTTGTTGCTTCACCAAGAGTGATGGACATAAAGGTACCTCCAGCAGCTGAATCCAATAGGTTCCGCGAAGAAAAGTTCGATCTCGCATAAAAGGTTTGGATGATCATCCAAGTAGTCGATCCATGGGTTGGGCAATTTTTAACCAAAGATTTCATTCTTTCCCAAGATTGTGCAACATGCTCATTATCCAATTGTTTAAAATTCATTATGCTACTCCTCAAAGATATAATTTTAGCAGGGGGATAATATCTACCAATAAAAGCATCCTTGCATTTAGTCCATGAATCAATACTATTCTTAGGCAGAGATAGCAACCAATCTTTAGCTCTTCCTCTTAATGAGAAAGGAAACAATTTTAATTTTATAATGTCACCATCTACATCTTTATACTTTTGCATTTCACACAATTCAACAAAGTTATTGAGATGGGCAGCAACATCATCAGAACTAACACCAGAAAATTGCTCTCGCATAATAAGATTCGATAAAGCAGGTTTAATTTCAAAGAATTCTGCTGTAGTAGCAGGTGGAGCAATAGGTGTGCATAAGAAATCATTATTATTTGTGGTTGTGAAGTCACACAACTTAGTATTTTCAGGGGTAGCCATTTTAGCAGTAGTAAATAAAGCAAACTAGATAAAATAAATGCAAGTAACTAATTTTTTTGTGTTTTTGATATAGAGTGCAAGACAGTAAATAAAGTAAAGCTAGCAACTAATTTTTTTTTGTTTTGGTATAATGCAGCAAACAAAGTAGTAAATAAAATAAAGCAAGACAAAAACAAAGTAAAGAGATTGGATTGTGGAGACTCCCCTTGCAGCGTGTCTTGATCTCCCCGGCAATGGCGCCAGAAAAAATGCTTGATGCGTGTAGTTGACACGTCCGTTGGGAACCCCAAGAGGAAGGTGTAATGCGCACGATAGCAAGTTTTCCCTCGAAAGAAACCAAGGTTTATCGAACCAGGAGGAGCCAAGATGCACGTTGAAGGTTGATGGCGGAGGAGTGTAGTGCGGCGCAACACCAGGGATTCCGGCGCCAACGTGGAACCCGCACAACACAACCAAAGTACTTTGCCCCAACGAAACAAGTGAGGTTGTCAATCTCACCGGCTTGTCTGTAACAAAGGATTAGATGTATAGTGTGGATGATGATTGTTTGCAGAGGAACAAGTAAAACAAGTATTGCGATAGATTGTATTCGATGTAAAGGAATGGACCGGGGTCCACAGTTCACTAGAGGTGTCTCTCCCATAAGATAAATAGCATGTTGGGTGAACAAATTACAGTCGGGCAATTGACAAATAGAGAGGGCATGACAATGCACATACATGATATAATGAATATTGTGAGATTTAATTGGGCATTACGACAAAGTACATAGACCGCTATCCAAGCATGCATCTATGCCTAAAAAGTCCACTTTCGGGTTATCATCCGAACCCCTTCCAGTATTAAGTTGCAAAACAACGGACAATTGCATTAAGTATGGTGCGTAATGTAATCAATAACTACATCCTCGGACATAGCATCAATGTTTTATCCCTAGTGGCAACAGACATCCACAACCTTAGAACTTTCTGTCACCTGTCCTGCATTTAATGGAGGCATGAACCCACTATCGAGCATAAATACTCCCTCTTGGAGTTAAGAGTAAAAACTTGGCCAGAGCCTCTACTAATAACGGAGAGCATGCAAGATCGTAAACAACACATAGGTAATAGATTGATAATCAACATAACATAGTATTCTCTATCCATCGGATCCCGACAAACACAACATATAGAATTACGGATAGATGATCTTGATCATGTTAGGCAGCTCACAAGATCCGACAATGAAGCACATGAGGAGAAGACGACCATCTAGCTACCGCTATGGACCCATAGTCCAGGGTGAACTACTCACTCATCACTCCGGAGGCGACCATGGCGGTGAAGAGTCCTCCGGGAGATGATTCCCCTCTCCGGCGAGGGTGCTCGGAGGCGATCTCCTGAATCCCCGAGATGGGATTGGCGGCGGCGGCGTCTCGGAAGGTTTTCCGTATCGTGGCTCTCGGTACGGGGGTTTCGCGACGAAGGCTTTAAGTAGGCGGAAGGGCAACGCGGGGGCCACACGAGGGCCCCACACACCAGGGCTGCGCGGCCGGGACCTGAGGCCGCGCCGCCACTGTTGTGGCGGCGCCTCGTGGCCCCACTTCCTTTCCCCTTCGGTCTTCCGGAAGCTTCGTGCAAAAATAGGACCACTGGGCGTTGATTTCGTCCAATTCCGAGAATATTTCCTTTGTAGGATTTCTGAAACCAAAAACAGCGAGAAAACAAAGAATCGGCTCTTCGGCATCTCGTTAATAGGTTAGTGCCAGAAAATGCATAAATACGACATATAATGTGTATAAAACATGTAGATATCATCAATAATGTGGCATGGAACATAAGAAATTATCGATACGTCGGAGACGTATCATAGGCTGAAGGGGATGGTAGGGATTGGATGAGATTGGTCATGTAATAGCATAAGATTGTTAGGGCATAGTGCCTAGTGTCCGTAATTGATACTTTTATGATATTGTTGAAACTTGTTATGCTTAATGCTTGTCATTAGGGCCCGAGTGCCATGATCTCAGATCTGAACATGTTATCGATTCATTATGATATTCATTGCTTTATGATCTTACCTGCAAGTTGTATACACGTGTTCTTGTCCGGAACCCGAGGCCCCAAAGTGACGAAATTGGGACAACCGAAGGGGATGGCGGTGACATGAGGATCACATGTGTTCACGGAGTGTTAATGCTTTGCTCCGGTGCTCTATTAAAAGGAGCACCTTAATGTCCAGTAGATTCCCTAGAGGCCCGGCTGCCACCGGCTGGTAGGACAAAAGATGTTGTGCAAGTTTCTCATTGCGAGCACGTATGACTATATATGGAACACATGCCTATTGATTGATTAGTACTTGGATACCGTTTTATTATTATCTGCAAATGCCACTGCTTTGATTGTTACATGAGTTTCTCTCATCCATGCAATGCCCGTTCATCCATCCCCTGTGCTGCGAGTATTTTAATCCTGCTGTTTACTATAATCACTACTGCTGTCTTTGTTACTCTGTCGTCGTTATTTTACTATCAGCTACTTGCTATAAAACTGCTACTACTCGATAAACTCTTGCAAGCAAGTCCGTTTCCGAGTGCAGCTGAATTGACAACTCCGCTGTTAAGGCTTTCAAGTGCTCTTTGTCTCCCTTGTGTCGAATCAACAAATTGGGTTTTACTTCCCGCGAAGACTGTTGCGATCCCCTATACTTGTGGGTCATCAGTGATCGACTGAACCATTTACATACGATACCGATTCCCTTTGTCACGCGATATTTTTACTTGTCCGAGGTTTTATCATCGGTATCTCTATACCTTGTTCAACCTCGTCTCCTGACAAGTACTCTTTACCCGTACCATGGTATGTGGTCTCTTATGAACCATTCATATGCTTGCAAGCTAATTAGACGGTATTCCACCGAGAGGGCCCAGAGTATATCTATCCGTCATCGGGATGGACAAATCCCACTGTTGATCCATATGCATCAACTCATACTTTCCAGATACTTAATACCACCTTTATAACCACCCATTTACGCAGGTGGCGTTTGATGTAATCAAAGTACCCTTCCAGGTATAAGTGATTTACATGATCTCATGGTCGAAAGGACTAGGTAACTATGTATTGAAAGCTTATAGCAAATAACTTAATGACGTGATCTTATGCTACGCTTAATTGGGTGTGTCCATTACATCATTCACATAATGATATAACCTTGTTATTAATAACATTCGACGTTCATGATCATGAAACTATGATCATCTATTAATCAACAAGCTAGTTATACAAGAGGCTTACTAGGGACTCCTTGTTGTTTACATAACACACATGTATCAATGTTTCGGTTAATACAATTATAGCATGATATGCAAACATTATCATAAACACAAAGATATATATAATAATAACCATTTTATTATTGCCTCTTGGGCATATCTCCAACAGTCTCCCACTTGCACTAGAGTCAATAATCTAGTTTACATTTGTAAAGATATAACACCTTGGCCTTCTGTGCTTTATCATGTTTTGCTCACGGGAGAGGTTTTAGTCAATGGTTCTGACACACTCAGAAACGTATGTATTTTGCAATTCATTTGCGTCTTCACGCATCACTCATTTTCCAAATGAGTCGGCATTAAATATGTTTGGTCTTCTGGTGGAACCTTAATTCCGCGATCTGAAATATGTCACTAATATTGTCACATACAATATAGCTTCAAAATTCTGACACTATCGGAACTACACCAAGTTCTCAAAGAACTTCTTGACTTAACATCCTCAGTCATTGTCAAAACAATGACATACTCTGCCTTTGTTTGTAGAATCCGTCCCAACATTTTGAACTCATCTAAATCTAGCATAGACAACTTCTAGCTCATTGTGCTACCTTTTAAACAACACTTAGCCATATTTGAGATTGAAATTTTATTTTTATATGTGACCAAACTAATATCGGTGCAACACCTTACAGCGATTTGTTTGTCATTACTCATACAAAACTATATATCCTTGGTTGTTCTAAAGCACTCAGGTATATTCTTACTGTTTATCCAATGATCATCACATGAATCATTATGGTATATGCTCCTAACCATTTAGAGCACAGGACATCTGATATTGTACATATTATTAGTGATCTAAAATCACTTATGTGTTTTTACTCATTGAGTGTCAGATACACTCAAGTCTTGTAAAACCTTCACATGAAAAGAATATTTTCTAAATAATTCTATATTGAACTTCTTCAATATCCATTCTATGTACTTTGACTTAAACTTATTATGTGTTTCAATCTATCTTCATAGATCTTGACACTAAATATGTTTCAGTTCATATCCTTTCAATGAAATTAATTTTCAATGAAACCTTTTAATCAAGTATATAATTACATCATTTATAACCAACTATATGTCATCTACATAAAGTATTATAAATATGTCTCAGCACTCCCACTTAATTTCTTGCAAATGCAAGCATCTTCATCGTTTCTGATGAAATCAAAAACTTTTTGACTATTTCATCCGGTGAAGATTCCAACTCCACGATACTCACTTCATCCAATTGAAGTTTGTATACCTATCTAGTATTCCACGGACCAACAAAACTCTTGGTTGTATCTTGTATACACCTTTAATACACACTTCTGATAAGTAATGTATTTTGCCATCCTACTAGCATATCTCATAAAAGAAATATGTAGTGATTACTAGTATAATCCACATAGACTATAAGCATTGCTACGGAAGATCTAATCTTATCATAGTCAACTCTTTGAACTTTGTCGTAAATAACTTTTCGACAAGTTGAGCTTCTTCAAGGATATTTCATCCAAGTCCATCAATTTTATAGATCCATTTACTTTCAAAAAGTATTCATCTATCTTGGATTTCATGGTGTATAGCCGTTTTAATGGAGTCAGGGCCCATCATAACTTCTTTGTTTGTAGTTGGTTTATCATTGTTCAAAATCAATCCTTTGTCCACAAATCATTTATTTGATCACAAAGTAAACCATACCTACAAGGTTCAATGTGTATTTTGATCTCCATGGCTAAAACACTTTGTAGTCATGAGAGCTGATGTCTACGGGTGCTTCTATTCTTGTAGACAGTGTTGGGCCTCCAAGAGCAGAGGTTTGTAGAACAGCAGCAAATTTCCCTTAAGTGGATCACCCAAGGTTTATCGATCTCAGGGAGGAAGAGGTCAAAGATATCCCTCTCATGCAACCCTGCAACCACAAAGCAAGAAGTCTCTTGTGTCCCCAACACACCTAATAGGTGCACTAGTTCGGCGAAGAGATAGTGAAATACAGGTGGTATGAATAAGTAGTAGCAACGGCACCAGAAAAGTGCTTTGCCCGAACGAGTAAACAAGCAGTAGTAACGCAGCAGTAGTAACACGAGTAAAACGGTAAACAAGCAGCGATAGCGATATTTAGGAACAAGGCCTAGGGATTACACTTTCACTAGTGGACACTCTCAACATTGATCACATAACAGAATAGATAAATGCATACTCTACACTTTTGTTGGATGATGAACACATTGCGTAGGATTACACGAACCCTCAATGCCGGAGTTAACAAGCTCCACAATAATGCTCATATTTTAGTAACCTTTAGTGTAAGATAGATCAAAAGACTAAACCAAGTACTAGCATATCATGCACACTGTCACCTTCATGCATTATGTAGGAGTGACAAGGGATTAACTTATCAATGCCTATGGATTGTAGGCTAGGGTTTAGTTAGAAGTAGAGGGCAAGTAGATCTCGAAGGTTTCAGCCGAAAAGTACTCGACGAATATGAAAACTAGGGTTTGCGGACAATGATTCGATGATCTTCTCGTCCTCGACCCCCTTTATATAGGTGGAGCCGAGGGATTCGTGCTATACAAGGATTACAGAGTCCGGGACGGTTTCTAACTCATCCCGCCAGATTACAAATAACACTTCCTATTACAACTCTATCTTTTCCTTAAATACATCTTGGGCTCTCGAGTCTTCTTATTCTTCGGGTAGTGGGCCTTCAATAAACCCGGGGTACTATATTCGGCAGGCCCATTTGGGATGCCTATGTCGATAGCCCCCGAGATTTTGCTTGAATCATAGAGTCGGGGAAAATCTCTACTGTTTATTTTTACTCGAAAGCTCAAACTTTCATACTTCTTCTCATAAAATTCTATATTGTACGGGGATATTGGTAGTTGGGGCTAGTTCATCCGACGGATCGGGTACTAGTTAACTGCTCTAGTGGCAATCCGCAAAAACCTACTTCAAAATCACGTCCCCGGACATGATTTCGGGATACTGGTGTAAACTTCGACGGGTGCCGCTTAAGGTCTTACCATTCTATCGAGTCCCGATCAAATTTATTGAGTACCTAACGCGTCCGTTAGGATTTTTCTTCGTATCCGTTGATACGGATAAAAGTAGCAGAGCGCAGTCTTTGGCGATGCCACGCCCGATGCGAATAGATGCAGGGTCTTACCTTCGCAAATTTGCGGCATTCGAAATTGATCGCAACTTTGGCGTTCGAGAATATATTGTCGAGTGCTTTTCCGGTCTGTTGGAATGGCACATTTTATTGAGTCAAATATGACTTATATTGCTCTCCCGATGGGAGTATATGTAGAGTTAATTATAACTCGAAATATACTCTCTTCTTGTTCTATTTTTCCTTTATTAGTTTCATCGGGCACGCGAACAGCGTTCCCGATGGGAGTAGCCCCCGAGGCTACAGCCAAGAACTTGTGCTTGGTTGTAGGCTCAACATTTTAGTCCACCTTGTCACTATTTTGCCATTATCTCTCAATATGATCTCATTTCTCTTTTTTCTTCTTCTCTCTCTTTTTTATTTTTATCTCTCGGGTGCGCGAACAGCGCTCCCGATGGGAGTAGCCCCCGAGGCTACAGCCAAGAACTTGCGCTTGACTTAGGGTGTCAAGGTGGGATCCCAGTGGGATGTCATTTTGTACTAGGTAGTTCAAATTTTGATGTCAAAATTTGTACTAGAAAAGTCAAATTATACTACAAGTGGGACAAAAGTG
>NC_061509.1:90958674-90974159 GCF_022539505.1 Lolium rigidum
AAGGAGAGGTTGCTACAGTAGTAAACAACTTCCAAGACACAAAATAAAAACAAAGTACTGTAGGTAAAAACATGGGTTGTCTCCCATAAGCGCTTTTCTTTAACGCCTTTCAGCTAGGCGCAGAAAGTGTAACTCAAGTAACATCGAGAGATGAAGCATCAACATCATAATTTGTTCTAATAATAGAATCATAAGGTACCTTCATTCTCTTTCTAGGGAAGTGTTCCATACCTTTCTTGAGAGGAAATTGATATTTAATATTACCTTCCTTCATATCAATAGTAGCACCAACGGTTCGAAGAAAAGGTCTTCCCAATATAATGGGGCAAGATGCATTGCATTCAATATCCAAGACAACAAAATCAACGGGGACAAGGTTATTGTTAACCATAATATGAACATTATCAACTTTCCCCAAAGGTTTCTTTGTAGAATGATCAGCAAGATTAACATCCAAATAACAATTTTTCAAATGTGGCAAGTCAAGCATATTATAAATTTTCTTAGGCATAACAGAAATACTTGCACCAAGATCACATAAAGCATTACAATCAAAATCTTTAACCTTCATCTTAATGATGGGCTCCCAACCATCCTCTAGCTTTTTAGGAATAGAGGCTTCGCGCTCTAGTTTCTCTTCTCTAGCTTTTATGAGAGCATTTGTAATATGATGCGTGAAAGCCAAATTTATAGCACTAGCATTAGGACTTTTAGCAAGTTTTTGCAAGAACTTTATAACTTCAGAGATGTGGCAATCATCAAAATTCAAACCATTATAATCTAAAGCAATGGGATCATCATCCCCAATGTTGGAAAAAATTTCAGCAGCTTTATCACGTGCAGTTTCAAGCAGCTTTAGCAGCTTCGAGCAGTTTTTCGCGCTTTGTATTAGAAGTGGAAACATTGCTAACACCAATTCTTTTATTAGTATGAGTAGGAGGTGCAGCAACATGTGTAGCATTAGCATTACTAGTGGTGGTAATAGTCCAAACTTTAGCTATATTCTTCTCTTTAGCTAGTTTTTCATTTTCTTCTCTATCCCACCTAGCACGCAGCTCAGCCATTAATCTTATATTCTCATTAATTCTAACTTGAATGGCATTTGCTGTAGTAACAATTTTATTATGATAATTCTCATTAGGCAAAACTTTTGATTTCAAAAGATCAACATCAGCAGGCAAGACTATCGACTTTAGAAGCAAGTATATCAATTTTACCAAGCTTTTCTTCAACGATTTGTTAAAAGCAGTTTGTGTACTAATAAATTCTTTAAGCATGGCTTCAAGTCCAGGGGGTGAATTTCTATTATTGTTGTAAGAATTTCCATAAGAATTACCATAGCCGTTGCCATTATTATAAGGATATGGCCTATAGTTGTTACTAGAATTGTTCCGGTAAGCATTGTTGTTGAAATTATTATTTTTAATGAAGTTTACATCAACATGTTCTTCTTGTGCAACCAATGAAGCTAATGGAACATTATTAGGATCAACATTAGTCCTATCATTCGCAAGCATAGACATAATAGCATCAACCTTATCACTCAAGGAAGAGGATTCTTCAACAGATTTTACCTTCTTACCTTGTGGAGCTCTTTCCGTGTGCCATTCAGAGTAGTTGATCATCATATTATCAAGAAGCCTTGTTGCTTCACCAAGAGTGATGGACATAAAGGTACTTCCAGCAGCTGAATCCAATAAATTCCGTGAAGAAAAATTTAGTCCTGCATAGAAGGTTTGGATGATCATCCAAGTAGTCAGTCCATGGGTTGGGCAATTTTTAACCGGAGATTTCATTCTTTCCCAAGCTTGAGCAACATGTTCAGTATCTAATTGTTTAAAATTCATTATGCTACTCCTCAAAGATATAATTTTAGCAGGGGGATAATATCTACCAATAAAAGCATCCTTGCATTTAGTCCATGAATCAATACTATTCTTAGGCGAGAGATAGCAACCAATCTTTAGCTCTTCCTCTTAATGAGAAAGGGAACAATTTTAGTTTAATGATATCACCATCTACATCTTTATACTTTTGCATTTCACATAGTTCAACAAAATTATTGAGATGGGCAGCAAGCATCATCGAACTAACACTGTAAAATTGCTCTCGCATAACAAGATTCAAGAAAGCATGTTTAATTTCAAAGAATTCTGCTGTAGTAGCAGGTGGAGCAATAGGTGTGCATAAGAAATCATTATTATTTGTGCTAGTGAAGTCACACAACTTAGTATTTTCAGCGTTGGCCATTTTAGCAACAGTAAATAAAGCAAACTAGATAAAGTAAATGCAAGTAAACTAATTTTTTTGTGTTTTCGATATAGCAAACAAGATAGCAAATAAAGTAAAACTAGCAACTAATTTTTTTGTATTTTGATTTAGTGCAGCAAACAAAGTAGTAAATAAAACTAAGCAAGACAAAAACAAAGTAAAGAGATTGAGAAGTGGAGACTCCCCTTGCAGCGTGTCTTGATCTCCCTGCAACGGCGCCAGAAAAGAGCTGGTGCGTAGTTGACGTGGGAGTTAGAAATCTTTGTGGTGTAGCTTTTCTTCAGTTCCCGGCAACGGCGCCTTAAAAAGAGCTTGATGGCGTGTATTTCACACGTTCGTTGGGCAACCCCAAGAGGAAGGTATGATGCGCACAGAAGCAAGTTTTCCCTCAGAAAGAAACCAAGGTTTATCGAACCAGGAGGAGCCAAGAAGCACGTTGAAGGTTGATGGCGGCGGGATGTAGTGCGGCGCAACACCAGAGATTCCGGCGCCAACGTGGAACCCGCACAACACAACCAAAGTACTTTGCCCCAACGAAACAGTGAGGTTGTCAATCTCACCGGCTTGCTGTAACAAAGGATTAACCGTATTGTGTGGAAGATGATTGTTTGCAGAGAAAACAGTAAAAACAAGTATTGCAGTAGATTTGTATTTCAGTATTAAAGAATGGACCGGGGTCCACAGTTCACTAGAGGTGTCTCTCCCATAAGACGAACAGCATGTTGGGTGAACAAATTACAGTCGGGCAATTGACAAATAGAGAGGGCATGACAATGCACATACATGACATGATAAGTATAGTGAGATTTAATTGGGCATTACGACAAAGTACATAGACCGCCATCCAACTGCATCTATGCCTAAAAAGTCCACCTTCAGAGTTATCATCCGAACCCCTCCGCATTAAGTTGCAAACAACATGACAATTGCATTAAGTATGGTGCGTAATGTAATCAACAACTACATCCTTAGACATAGCATCAATGTTTTATCCCTAGTGGCAACAAGCACAACACAACCTTAGAACTTTCTCGTCATCGTCCCGTGTGTCAATGCGGCATGAACCCACTATCGAGCATAAGTACTCCCTCTTGGAGTTAAAAGTAAAAACTTGGCCAGAGCCTCTACTAGAAACGGAGAGCATGCAAGATCATAAACAACACATGTATAATAACTTGATAATTAACATGACATAGTATTCTCTATCCATCGGATCCCGACAAACACAACATATAGAATTACAGTATAGATGATCTTGATCATGTTAGGCAGCTCACAAGATCCGACAATGATAGCACAATGGGGAGAAGACAACCATCTAGCTACCGCTATGGACCCATAGTCCAGGGTAGACTACTCACACATCACACCGGAGGCGACCATGGCGGCGTAGAGTCCTCCGGGAGATGATTCCCCCTCCGGCAGGGTGCCGGAGGCGATCTCCCGGATCCCCCGAGATGGGATCGGCGGCGACGGCGTCTCCGGAAGGTTTTCCGTATCGTGGTTCTCGGTACCGGGGGTTTCGTCACGGAGGCTATTTGTAGGCGGAAGGGCAAGTCAAGAGGCGGCACGGGGGGCCCACACCATAGGCCGGCGCGGCCAGGGGTGGGGCCGCGCCGCCCTAGGGTTTGGCCACCCCGTGGCCCCTCTTCGTCTCGTCTTCGGACTTCCGGAAGCTTCGTGGAAAAATAGGCCCCCGGGCTTTGATTTCGTCCAATTCCGAGAATATTTCCTTACTAGGATTTCTCGAAACCAAAAACAGCAGTAAAACAAAGAATCGGCACTTCGGCATCTTGTTAATAGGTTAGTTCCAGAAAATGCACGAATATGACATAAAGTGTGCATAAAACATGTAGATAACATCAATAATGTGGCATGGAACACAAGAAATTATCGATACGTTGGAGACGTATCAATCTCCAATCTGTTGGTTTGAGACAGGAGAAAACAAGGAGTTTGCACCAGATTATATCAAGGAGAGACAAGGAGTCATCGAGGTTATCAGGGATAGACTCAAGATAGCCCAAAGTCGACAGAAGAGTTATGCCGACCAGAAAAGAAGATTATGGGAACCCAAAGTGGGAGACATGGTATATCTGAAAGTTATCCCCATGAAAGGACTCAAGAGGTTCGGAGTGAAAGGAAAGTTAAGTCCTCGATATATAGGACCATTCAAGATACTCAGTCAGAACAAAGAAACAACTTTTGAGCTAGAACTACCTAAGGAGTTGAGTTTGATTCCCAACGTATTTCATGTATCTCAACTCAGAAAGTGTTCAAAGGCACCAGATGATCCAATTTCACATGAAGAGTTAGAACTGCAATCAGACCTAACTTATGTTGAAAGACCTGAGAAGATATTGGAAGTACATTGGAAGAAGCTAAGGAATCGGGCGATCAAGTACTGCAAGATACAATGGCAGCATCATCCTGAGCGAGAAGCAACTTGGGAGAAGGAGGACGATCTCAGAAAATCCTACCCCGAGCTATTCAGGTACCTCAATCTTAACTTCGGGACGAAGTTTCTGTTAAGGGGGAGAGGCTGTAATAACCCAGAACATAGGAACATCGAAGGGTAGATTTAGAATTGGGATGTGCATTTCATCGTAAAACGAGGGAAATTTTCGCGCCTTATTGCATAAAAACCTAAGAGAGATCGAGGTTCTCTCTCATTGCAATTAGGGTTAGGCAATGTGAGGTTCAGAATTTTGACATGACCTCTTTTGTAACTTATTGATTTTGGGAGATGATTTGAATTGACAAGTCATATTTGAATTGAAAAACTAAAGAAGTAAAAGATAAACAATAAATATAAAGGAATTATGAATTCATAATTCAAAAAACATCATAATTCAAATCACATTATAATTCAAATCATATCAAATGTATTTACATAATTCAAATCACAATATTCATAAACACAAACAAATCATAAGTTAATGAAACAATTACAAATAAGCTCATAAGGAAAATTTGAGCTTTATTGATCATACACACACATACATTGTCTTTACAATATTCATCATACAAGAATTGGATGAATAATAAACAAAATAAAAAGAAGATTACATCAATTTGATCCTATACTAAAACCTAAACTACGTGTCTTGGAAGGAATTGTCCTTGATCATGTCCAACTTTGAAACCTGCAAATAAAAGAAGAAACTAGACATGGGGTTAAGTCAAGTAAGAAACTAGCCAGGGGTTAAAACCAAGTGTCCAGGACACTTGGCAATGTCCAAAACTTGGCCAGAACCAAGATAGGCACCAGCAGACCAAACCTGAGCCAATGATGGGCTCAAGTTTCACCAAAGGAACACACAGCTCATAGAGCTGCTGTGCATCCAACAGCAAGCCAAGGCCTGGCTTAGTCACCAAGCCATGCTAGGCTTGTGTGTCACAACCATGGTGAACCAACAGGAAGTATAAAAGGGTAGAACACTTAGGAATAAGTCACAAGTCGACCAGATAATCATTCAACCAGCAACCAACAAGGAACAATGCATAGTTCATCCTGTTCTTGCTCAAGAACAGCACAACCAACCACTGAAACCATTTATCCATCCAAATCAACCAACCAAAACCCAACAGAAGACATGGGGACTTAAACAAGATCACCAGGAGCTAGGAGGAGGAGGGCAAGTAATCAAATCATCAAGAAACAACTCAACAACAGCTGAGCATAACCATCTAGGAGCTGGAACAAGGTATAGCAAGTACCTGGAGAGGATCTAGTGGATCCAATCCATAATTATTGCATGACACAAGGCATGAGATGAGCAGATGCTCATGGGGTTGTCATCACTTGGTGTTGATCAAGGATCATTGGTAGAAAAGGAGCAGCTAGAGCCCAAAACCATCTAAATACATTCATGTGCAAATAAGCAAGGATAGATGCACATATGTGCAAATAAGCAACGATAAATGCACAGATAGCGCCAATAGAGTATCTATAGGAATGAGAAGCTACCAAACACTACCTAGAAAGATCCTAGTCAAGAAAACCATCATTTTAACCCTAGATTTCTTCACAGGCAAGCATAGTGGCATTCATATCAGGTATGATACCCTACTGTGTAAGCAGAAATGAGTAACCAACAAGAACTAGACAAGCTGTGTGAGCAACCAAGCAGTAGCAATGCTACTGTGGTCACATCAACCACAAATCCATCCATTTAACCAAGATTATAAGTCATCATTATCCAGAAATGGATTCAGACTCTATTTATTTCCAAATTGATCATGGAAATATTAAATCATATACAACAATGTATTTAATCAACATTGCATAAGCAGTTCATCCATAAATAATCCACCCAAGCACACATATAGAGCAATTCATGCATGAATAACACAACAGCATCACTGAAAGCCAACAACAACATGAGCCATTGCATCCTAGCCATTAGAACTTGTCGAATGAGCTATGAACAGCAATAGAAGCACATACACACACTTGAGCATCAGATAGCAAGCACAAGTCATAACAGTAGCTAGATAATTCATTCATTTGGCCAAGGAGTAAACCAGTAACAAGCCACTAGCATCATATTGAGAAAATGGATCAATAGATCAAGCCCTAGGCATAGCAGAGCATCACAGGCATGCAGTGATCCAAGAATTGGATCAACTGAAGCAAACACATGGCATAGGTGAGCATCACTAACACCACACGTGTCAGTAGTGCTAACTTAGGTCAATAGCAAGACCATTAGCAAGTAATTGCATAGCAGAGGAGCACAACTAGATAGAATGGAATGAACAAGTCCAGTAAGCAGATGAACAAGGACTAGTAAGCATATAAACATCACCAGGACATGAATAGATAGGATAGCATGAGTCCAATCTACCAAGAAGAACTACACATGCATAATCAAAGCACCAGTAGGCATGAACATGCTAGATCATGGCATCAGCAGGCTTAGGCATAGAAGGCTGCAAGCACAACATGCACAACAGCACAGCAGCAACATACGCATAGAGGGCAGTAGGCACATATCAAGAAGGAGAGGATGGAGTAGAGGAGGTATCCGAAGCAAAGGAGTAGGTTACCTGGCGAATAACGTGGAGGCAGTCGTGGCGGCACGGCCAGCCACGACGGCGCCAGACCGAGGCCAAGCCCGTGCCAAGCCACGCACGCCAGCATGGGAGGCGGCGAACACCCAGGCGTGGCGAGGAGGTGCAGATCGACGGAGATCGCGAATGATTCATCGGCGTCTGCGAGAGTCGCGCACGCGCACGAGCCGTCGAGGAAGAAGTGGTCAAATCGACGCGGATGAGAAGATGCGCCGTTGCGCGCCGCGTCGATAGCGACCAACGGCGTGCCCTAGAATGGCCGGAAGCGGCTGGAGCACGACGGCGGCCATGGCGGTGACACGGTCGCCACGGGAATCGCCACGGTTAGGGTTAGGGTTGCGGGAGAGAGACGAGTGAGCGAGTGGGGGTGGGCCGACGTGTTCAGTGCCCACCGCACAATTTTGCGCATGCCCAGGTGGGCTGGCCAAATGGGCCGTTTTAATGGGCTGGCCCATTTGGGTCAGAGAGGGGCATTTTAGTCTTTTCCATTTTTTTAAATAACCTGTGAATTCTACCAAATATTAAATAATCAAAAATACCTCTAAAAATTCAAGCCAAAATAAGTTTGATGAATAAGGAATTATTCTTAACAAGAATAAAATAAGAAATAGAATTTATCACAAAAGTTCAAATTTTGGAATTTTTGAATTTAAATATGAAATTAGAATTTTGAATTTGCAATTTTCCTTGGATTTAAAAATCAAGGAAAATTCCAAATGAATTCAAACATTTATTATTCAAATGTTTTCAAAAGGAATTCTATTACTCCAAATCTTTTCTTTTAAAGATTAAGATTTTCCAAAAAGGGAAATACCTTAATATTCCAAAATTCCTTTTATTTCCAAAAAGGAGGAAAACTCTATTATTTCAAATTCTTAATGTGAGATAAATATTTTCCAAAGGAAAATTCTATTACTCTTAAATCGTTTTCTTTTTTAGAAAATAAGACAATGTATAGGATTTAAAGTGATTCTAAATTACTGCCAAAGGCATAAATATTCAATTCTAACCTAAATCTTAATAATCATGTCAGGGTAAGGGATTCAACATGAATTAATACACCCATGCATGCATTATTTGGATTTTATAACATTGTTCTTACCGGAAAATGATGCTTCCTTTCAGAACCCGAGGTCCGGGTTCGATCCAACACATCGAACTGCATTATCTCGCAGTTACCAGGCAAGTTCACCCTTGCTCATGTCATCTTGATTATTTTATATCAATTTACCCGCAAAAGTACTATACTTATCATTCATGCATTGAAAATCGAATGTTACTTTTCCAATTATGAATATGACTATATGGTGGGCAATGGAACCATGGTATGTGTTGATATGGTGGAGGTTCCATTGCAATGGTTCTATGAATCTAGGACTAATCACCAATGCCGTCTAGTGATTCTAGTGCCATACAATTCGCGTTGACCATGAGATCTATAATGGCTCTAGGGAAGTCAGTTGTATCTTTTCTCTCTTGCATATAAACGAACTTGATATGGCCTGGCTGGGTGTTGGCGATAACACCGCAGTAGGTTGGGAAATCCTTTAAAATCCCCATCCGTGTGAATGAGAGGCTCTACCCTCTATGAGGGATTGTCCATAGTACATCGGGGGTAAAGCTGTATGATTGGGAGATGTCTACCGGGGATGTACGAATGGACAAAAGGGTGGGTATGCAAGGTCGCAGAGAAGGCAGTGATTGGCTTGGATCTTACACCTGGCCCCACACCAAGGAAGTGTAGACAAGAAACGCGTCTCGGTTGGTATCAAGGATAAGTTCTCTTCTGGAAAAAGTAACGCACATCTGCAGAGTGTATTAAATTGTGGTTGTCACTCCCTGTTCCGGGAAGGGAATTACGAACACGGCAGGAAATGAACTCCGTGAAGTTCTGTTCAACCTGTGAAGACTGGCGGGCATAGTTTTCAGAATAAAATAAACCTTTTGAAGAAATGTTTTCGAAACATGCATTGACCTGAGATTTTCCGATCAATGGTCGTAGTTAGTGCATCAAACACATTTTCTCTTTTGAACTTGCTGAGTGTCTCTGTACTCACTTTCTTTCGACACCCTTGCTAGACTGTGACAATGAAGTGGAGGCCACCGACGGAGCACCGAAAGGAGATTACGAGCTGGTCTACGAGGAACCTGATCTGTCCGGAGGAGTGGAAGGCGTGGACTATGGGATAGTCTATGGACCTGACAACAATGAGGCGGAGGAGTAGTGTCTGACCCTAGTTATCATAGAGCCGAGCAACGTAGTAGCTTACCTAAATAAGTTGCTGAGCTCAGTATAATCTTTATCTTAGTTTGTAATAAGACTTCAGTAGTATCTTAGGGTGTTCGCATCGGACCTGTGAGAATACGAACTTTTTAAGACCATGGTTGTAATATAATCTCGAGTGTTATGACCTGCAATGTTTCTGTTGTACCACTCTGAGGGATGTGATATTTGTGAAGAAGTCCCTTCATGAAGATCATATCAACGACTTGTATACTACAACATGCAGTGGTATGCTGGGCCACCGCAAGCCTAGGGGGAATGCTCCAAACCGTTACACACCGGAAGATTATGTGAACCGAGGAAAGGAGGCTGTGATCGAGTCTGATGAGGAGCCGCCGTGGAGATCAGCTTTGAGGAGGATGAGGAACGATGAGTCGTCATCTTCACAGGAGGAGGAACAAGAGCGACCGCCACGGCCGCCACGACGGGCGTCCGGAAGCAGCCCGCGAGGGACGTCGATCTTAGTGTTGTCCGAACTCTATCATAGATGAAATTGCTATGTGTTGTGTTAACTCTATCTTAGATGAACTCTAGCTATGTCATTTCGGACCAAGTCAACATTTGCATGTGTTGTTTGAATTCTAGCTTAAATGTATGAACCTATCTTAGTTATATGAGTATGTGTTGAAAACTGCTAATATGATGTGTGTTAGAAACTGGTTGCATAGAATCTGTCACTTGCCAACCATGCCAAAACAATCTGATGATTTTTAAACAAATGCGACTGTGTGGTGCCGTTCCCATGGGCGCCACATAGTAGAACATTTAACACCAAAACATACTGTAAGCAAAGTCGCCAAGTCCTTAGCCGTTTGGAGCCTTGCAACTTGTTGTCTTGGAGCTTGTTATCTTGGTGCTTGTTGCTTTGGAGCTTGTTGGCTTCGAGGTTGTTGCGAAGGAGCTTGTTGGCTTGGACTTTCATGGCTTGGAGTTTGTTGGCTTGGAGGTTGATTTGAAGCTTGTTGGCTACTTGATTGTTGGCTTGTGCTAGCATTATTGCCCTTTGACTTCTTGCCATTTGAACAATGAGTTGGCTCGCAAGCCTCTTGGAATAATTTGTTTCCCGAATGACCCCATCTATCCATATCTCCATGATACCTCTTTGTCTTTCTTCTTCCATGTTTCATAACCTTCCATTCTGGATTTGGCCAAACTTGGACTCCATGATACTCCGGCCATTGTGATTGGTCCAAGTAGGGAGAAAACATTGGAGCCCATGTCCTTTTTGTGGCTTCGATGGAGAACTCGGACTCCCGAACGGTGAGCGGGTGATTATAGTCCACACGTCTAGTGCGTGCCTATGTGAGCAAGTGAGAGCAAGCCAAATGAAGAAAAGATGGCCTCATACATGTGCATTCACATGTCTTTAGGGACACACAGAAAGCCCGGCCTCCGTGTTGGACACCACCTTGTGTGGTGACTCCCGGCTGAGTCACTTGATAAACCCAGTCAACATTGTCATAACATGTAGCCGTTTGGTTGTACGCCTTCCTCGCCTGAAATTCCATGAACTCTTCAACCTTCGTTGGGAACTCGCAGTTCCTAGCAATTTCCTTCTCCGTTTCTTCGGTGTAGTTTTGGAAATAAACATTCAACTTCTCAAATGTGTATTGAATTATTGCCGTCACGAGCAATGCACGAACACTCTTCAGCACATTGTTGAAGCATTCAACCATGTTGCTTGTCATTTGACCATATCCGTCCCATCCTCATCATAAGCTCGTACCCACTTTGAGTTAAATATAAGGTGCCTCTGAAGAAACTCATAACCACCTACGTTGAGCTCTTTGTGCTTCAGCAAGCTATTGTATAGGTTTGTGAAGCGGTGCTTGGAGTAAGCGAGGCAACAATCTTGAAGGAGGCCAGACAACTCTTTGTTCTTACATGCCCAGTAGAAGTTTGCACAAAAATGGCTCATGCACCATCGGTGGTGCACGGGAGCATGCCCGAGAATGTCAATCTCCACCGCTTGGAGAATTCCTTGATGATGATCCGAGATAACACACACTTCCTTTGAGGGTGGTATGACCCTCATCCTCGATATATGGAAAAACCATTCACAGTTATCATTGTTCTCAACCTCTACCAATGCAAAAGCCAATGGTACTAAATGGTTTCTCACATCATTTGCTATTGCCACCAATAGTGTGCCCATGTACTGCTCAGTCAAGAAGGTACCATCGACGATGATGATCGGCCTACAATGTTCGAATGCCCTCATGCATTGCTCGAATGACCAAAATGCACGGTGAAATACCCTCACTCTTTTACCGCCATGCAATGTCATTTTGGTACTAGAAGGCTCCACCACATGAACCATGTCCGGGTTAGTAGCGGCCATCGCTAACAACAACCTAGGGACTCGGTTGTATGCTTCCTCCCAATCACCGTATAACATCTTGAATGCGGCTTTTTTGGTCTTCCATGGCTTCCCATACTTGACAGTGTAGTCAAAGCGGGATTTCACCGTATCTTGCACGGACCTAATGCTCATGGTTGGAAGTGATGATATCTCAGCCGAGAGCTTGTATGCAATGAACTCGGATGTGAGTTGACGGTGGTCCGGCTGTGCATCCGCGCCATCAAGCTTCCATCCCCGGCACATGTGAGTGGGTACACAACTTGTTATGTGCCAAGAGGTCCTTTTTTTGAAAGGTCTTGCACGGAGAACCCATGGGCACCTTTTATCTTCACATTTTAGCGTGTACCGCATGTTCAAGTCCGAGTGAACAACGGTGTAAGGGTGTTGACTGCCAAAACCCACCGGCGGGCAGCGGCCTTGTCAACACCGTAGAGCCGGGAAGAGCCTAGAGCTGCGGCTGGCTGAGACCCCTCCGAGCGACGGCCCGCAATGCTCTTCTGGTCACACGCGGCGATGCGAAGTGCAAGGTGCGTGCCACCTGACCTATACCTGGTCGGAAGGTGATGGGGATGCCTCGCTTAGTTTCTGCAGGGCATACATGTAAACATTAAATACGAGCCTCGATCGGCTCTCAGGTTATCATGTGAATCGGCTCAAAGAGCCGATCCACCCATGATTCGTACGGGGTGCACGAATACTTGGTGGTCCCGCTTGATCAAGATGAAGCTAATGAGATCTACGACGATTTAGGGTTTTCACCGCATAATCGGATCATCCTACTCCAGGTTGGGCCTCGCGGCCACGCACGGTGCTCGTAAGCCGATCCTAAACAAGGCCTAAAAACCAACATGAAGTTGATCCTCGGAACATCCCGTTTAGGACTTGCGAACGCCACCCTACGTGCCACCGGATCCTCCCCCTTTGTAAGGCCTAACTATTGCGCATATTAAACTAATCCTTGTAGAACAAGGAGCAATCGTAACGGATCAGATCTACTAAATAATGATCAAGCGGGTGCCGCCCCCACGCCCGAGACAGGCGTGAGGGCGGCTAGATATGCAAGGGTTGCACTACGTAAGCATGCTTAAACGAAGAACAATGCTAACCCTAACACATCTAATGATAACTACGTTGCTCGCCATCAAAAGCGCTTCAGCGACGAGCAACGCATGAACAACGTGGGGCTTGTGCTGCCTAGATCGCAAGATGCGATCTAGGCAGCATGTCGCTTACCTGATAGAAACCCTCGAGACGAAGGAGTTGGCGATGCGCCGAGATTGGTTTGTTTTGGGGTTGAACGCGAGTTGTTGTTTATTCCATAAACCCTAGGTACATATTTATAGTCCAGGGGACTTTCTAATGTGGGCGTGCACTAAACCGTGCACGAGTAAGATTCTATCTCTAAACTAAAATAGATCTAATATTTTACAGATACAAGGGCAATTAAACCCAACTTGGTATAACAGGCCGATTCACATAATCCTCCACGTATATTTCTTTAAGCCCATCCTGATCGCGGCCCACCTATGACTCGGTTAAATCTTGGTGATAACACATGCCCCCCTGGTTTTGGAATTGGAAATTCCAAAATCACTCTGCTTTCCTTCGTCGGGTCATGTCGTGGCAGAACCGTCGCAGTATCCCTCATGATGATGCCTTGCCTTCTCAACTTCTCCACGTGACCTGGCAGTTTTTTTTTTCTTTTTTAGGCACCACTCCCTCGGAAACTGCTGTGGCATTGAATTTCCACTATATCCTCCTTTGATTTAACCGCTCTGAATAGTTCTCCTTTGTATCCCCTCCGCATTAGCCGTCCACAAGTCCTCCTACGCCATCATGTCTTCTTCTTCCTCTGCCCTATCGGATCCTTCCAGCCAGTCCTCCATGTCCCGAGAGCCGACGCCGGAGCACAACCCAGCGGCGGTCCATGTGGCCAACACCCGTCGCGCCATTGCGGCCGGGGAGGAGTCAGACCATGACTTCTCCATCTGGTCCGAGGACGACCAGTCCTCGACGGACGGGGAGAGCGACCTCCGTTTCCTCGCCGACGGGGAATCGGAGGAGGAGAGCGATGACGATTGCTTCTCCTGGGACGACTACACCTCCTCCGAGGGGGTGGTGGAGGAGGAAGAGGAGGAGGAGGAGGACGACGACGACGACTCCCTCGAGGGCTACCCACCAGCGAAGCGCCTCCGCATGTGGTGGGACGACGACAGCAGCCGACGACGAAGACGGGGATGAAGCCCCCGTGGAAGGCTACGGGAGTAGCGACGAGGAGCCCATCGGCAGCAGTGCCGATGAGAGCTCTGAGGATGACGATGAGGGCAGTGACGGCCCGTAGATAGGACCTCTAGTATAGGGTCAGTAGTAGTAGATGGGGCAATGTATCCCTTAGTATTTCCTTCTGAGAGCAATCAGCTCTTTATGTAAGAAATCCCGCCTATCAATGAAGAACTGTCCCCCAACTTGATTTTGCCGATTTTTTCTGAGTTTTAATTGAGCCGATTCACCCCTCCTACTGACCTTACCGATTCGTCCCCCTTGCCAATGTGTAATGAGCCGATAACAACACATCGGTCCTTCGACATTCATCCTTCTATTCTTCAACTCCTTAGCGAGCGCTCATCGTTTTGTGAAGAAGGTTGCAACGAAGATCAGCCGATGATACTTCAATCGGTCCTTCAATAGAGCATCTACCAGGCCTGTTGCCCCCCGAGTCTGAGCCAAGGCAAAACAGAGACGAGGATACGCAAATGAGCTGTATAGACCTGGGCTTGATCGTGTGTGGGGAAGTTCCTTATGCAGCATCAGCCGATTTGAACACAAACCGGCTTCTCTGAGCGGAAAACCTCCAAGGCGAGCTGCCCCCCGATCTCCGTTTGTGCTCCATTGACCCTCTGACCGTAACAGTTACTCCCCTTGAGTCGATGGCCATGCATCGGCTTTCACATCCTTAAGTCGATGCCTGCTGCATCGGCTGTGTTCGAAAATTTTCGAATTTTATTTGGCCGATTTCTCTTAATCGGCCCCCAATGTTTCCTTGCACGTATGTTCTCACATGTTTATCTGCACATGCTCATCTGATTATATGCCCCCGAGCCGATACCCGCTGAATGACCGCAGATATCGGCTTGTATGGTTAGCCGTGAGCACCGCACTTGTACGTCGGCTCCGCAAACATCCACGCCGACTCTCGTCCGCCGATGTGGTCACCGCCCGTAGATCGGTGGTGAACGCAAGCGGAACATGTGGTGAAAGTAATTTTGGCCGATTGCTGGAATCGGCCTCCATATTCATTGGAGAGCTGATCGAAGGTCCTGTAATGTCCCTTCATAAACTTTTTGGGGCCGATCACAAGGATCAGCCTCGCCTGGTTTGCTCATTGGTTTAGTCTTGCTATTTGGTTAGGCTGGATAAAACCAACCCAACCTCTGACTTGATGCGCTTGTTGTCGTTGATACGTCCAAATTGCATCACTATTTTATATCATAA
>NC_061509.1:90974259-91053054 GCF_022539505.1 Lolium rigidum
TGAAACCTTCATCGAAACTGCTTGTCAACACCTTCTGCTCCTCGTTGGGATCGACATTCTTACTTATCGAAGATACTACGATATACCCCCTATACTTGTGGGTCATCAGTCGTCCACCTTGAGTGCACCGTAGAGTTGTGGAGCACTAAGCTCTGTCGGCAAGACGAGTACCATGTTTGTGCCAGCCGATGTCTCCTCATCGGCTTTCCTCTGTTTGGGGCGCCATTCCATTTTCCGTGGACGACCCTCTTCATCCAGGGTTCGCTGAACCTTTGCAGCCAGATCAGGTCGTGCCTTCCTTAGCGTATGCAGGTATAACCTTTCGGCTTCCTCCAGGCCGCGCAATCGCCGAACCCCGCGCTTTTGGGAACGGCTGAGTCCGTCGGGCACCACCTTGGCCGGTGGTACCTGTCTTCTTCCACTTCTCCCTCGTCTTCCGAATCCTCAAGATCTGCCCAACGAGGTGACTCAGCCGCGTTTGCTTTGTGGCGGGAGAGGCCCTAGGCGCTCGAACACAGACACGTTGGCTGCCTCCTTCTCTTTATTGTTGCATTCGGGCAATTGCCGATTGTGGGCAATCGGCTCATTCCTGAATCCCAGCAGTAGTACCGAAGAAGGGGCAGTCGCAATGTCTGGCGTTGTCATCTTGCTCCCTTGATGCTTCCGTGGCACAGCGCTCGTGCTCCTCCTCATCGCGATCCTGCCGACGATATCTTCTGGCTTCTCTAGCCAGACGATCTCCTCTATCATCGTAATTGGACCGTCGGCGTTGGTCATACTGACTCACATATTTGTTGAGGAGGTGATCAGAGAGGGGTCGCTGATATCTTATATTCTTCACCTCTCCCTCTGTGACATAGCGCTTGCCATCATGACGGAGCCGATCGCGTGGAGCGGCCTCCTCTGTATCCTTGCTATGAGAGCAGCTGCCCTCATCTCCATTTTTGCCGAGTGGTTCCCGGGTCCTACCATGTTGATGCTTGAACGAGGGACCCGGCTGGCAACCTTCAGGGTAGGTGATTTCTACCATGTTAACGGCGGGGAAGGGTTGGGTGTCGACCTTCATGGCGTACTGGTTGAAAATTAGCCGCCCCTTCTCTATCGCCGCTTGGATGTGCTGACGCCACACCCGGCAGTCGTTGGTGGCATGGGAAAGCGAGTTGTGGAATTTGCAGTACGGCTTTCCGTTTAGCTCCTTCGCCGTGGGGAACTTGAGACCTTCAGGAATCGTCAACTGTTTCTCCTTGAGCAGGAGGTCGAAGATTTGTTCGAGTCTTGGTCACGTCAAAATCAAATCCCCAGGCGGCCCCGGTGGCTTTACCCATTTGCGGGCCACGGGGGTTCCTCCCCGAGTCCACTCAGCCATCGCTATCTCTTGGTCTCCCGCGAGGCACTTCATCTTCCTCCGTACCGACCATGACTACTGCACGCTTGAACTTGTCTTGGTACAGGTCGGGGTGGCGCTGTTCATATGCTGATAGTTTCTGAACCATGTGCGCCAGCGAGGGATAATCTGCTTGGGAGGCCATGTCCTTGAGCTGTGTCGCAAGGCCTGCTACTGCCAACTCGACTGCTTCCTTTTCAGTTATACGAACCGAATAACATCGGTTCCTAAGATTCCTGAAGCGCTGGATGTACTCTGTCACCGTTTCCCCGCGCTTCTGGCGTAGTTGTGCTAGATCGGCAATGCCAGACTCGGAAGCTTCTGAATGGTATTGCATATGGAACTGTTCTTCCAATTGCTTCCAAGACTGGATGGAGTTTGCTGGCAAAGAGGTGTACCATCCAAAAGCCGATCCCGTGAGGGACCGTGAAAGAGCCTCACGCGTAGCTGATCCGACACTGAAGCCGGTCCTAGTTGAGCCAAATATCGGCCGACGTGCTCGATGGAGCTGGAGCCATCTGATCCACTGAATTTGGAGAAGTCAGGGAGCCGATATTTAGGTGGCAGCGGGATCATCTCGTAATCGTCGGGGTACGGCTTGGAATAGCCGACTGTCCTTCTTTTCGGCATCATGCCGAACTGGTCTCTCAGTATGGTACTGATCTGATCCGCTGTGCTGGCCGTAGGAGTTGCACTCTGAAGATTCGCCGGGGTGGCGTACTTAGCCAGCCATGTTTGCTTTTCCAGCTCTGAGCCAACTGCAGGAGCTGGGCTCGGGAGTTTCGTCGGTGTGGCGTATTTAGTTAGCCACGTCTGCTTCTCAAGCTCTGTCGCCGACGTTCCTCCTGTCTTCGCCGGAGTCCCCGGTGTTGTGGCCTGGTTTGTGAGTGCCCAGTCACCACAATCCGGCACATACGTGCACGCGTATCCTTGAGGGATCTCCTTAGGCGCCTCCATTAAGAACTGGTAGTCACTAGGGTCACCACCAATCTTGTAGACGAGGAATGCCGGTGTAGTCGGCACTTCAGCGAGTGCTGCCAACGCATATGGCAGCGGTGGACGGGACTCGGAGTGGCAACTCTCCTTGATGAGTCCCGAGAGCTGGTCCCGACGGCGAGTACTGGTGGCTCATGATCTCTTGGATCACGCGCAGAGCGACACGCTCCAACACGTTGACCAAGTTCTCAGAGTGGCGGTGTAGCGAGTGCGCCACCAGGTAGTTGATCTCCTGCCGCAGGCCCCTGGTGCGTTCCTCCGACGGGGTAGAGAGGTCTATCCCATCGAGCGCACCTTGCGGTGAGAATCCCTTCCATCTGATGCCATGGGAACGGGTTCTCTGAAAAGAGCCGATGAGGTCGGCTTCGAGGGTGGCCTTGATCTCGTTGTATTGCTCCTTGAGGTCATCAGGCAGATCCTCGTAGGTGATCAGCGTGCCGTCCGCCATCTCAGATGTAGATGGCGATGTGGTTGATGTAGACGATTGTCCCACCGGGCGTGCCAGAATGTGTTGACTGCCAAAACACATCGGCGGGCAGCGGCCTTGTCAACACCGTAGAGCCGGGAAGAGCCTAGAGCTGCGGCTGGCTGAGACCCCTCCGAGCGACGGCCCGCAATGCTCTTCTGGTCACACGCGGCGATGCGAAGTGCAAGGGCGTGCCACCTGACCTATACATGGTCAGGAAGGTGATGGGGATGCCTCGCTTAGTTCCTGCATGGCATACATGTAAACATTAAATACGAGCCTCGATCGGCTCTCGGGTTATCTCGTGAATCGGCTCAAAGAGCCGATCCACCCATGATTCGTACGGGGTGCACGAATACTTGGTGGTCCTGCTTGATCAAGATGAAGCTAATGAGATCTACGACGATTTAGGGTTTTCACCGCATAATCGGATCATCCTACTCCGAGTTGGGCCTCGCGGCCACGCACGGTGCTCGTAAGCTGATCCTAAACAAGGCCTAAAAACCAACATGAAGTTGATCCTCGGAACATCCCGTTTAGGACTTGCGAACGCCACCCTACGTGCCACTTGGATCCTCCCCCCCTTTGTAAGGCCTAACTATTGCAGATATTAAACTAATCCTTGTAGAACAAGGAGCAATCGTAACGGATCAGATCTACTAAATAATGATCAAGCGGGGTGCCGCCCCCACGCCTGAGACAGGCGTGAGGGCGGCTAGATATGCAAGGGTTGCACTACGTAAGCATGCTTAAACGAAGAACAATGCTAACCCTAACACATCTAATGATAACTACGTTGCTCGCCATCAAAAGCGCTTCAGCACGAGCAACGCATGAACAACGTGGGGCTTGTGCTGCCTAGATCGCAAGATGCGATCTAGGCAGCATGTCGCTACCGATAGAAACCCTCGAGACGAAGGAGTTGGCGATGCGCCGAGATTGGTTTGTTTTGGGGTTGAACGTGAGTTGTTGTTTATTCCATAAACCCTAGGTACATATTTATAGTCCGGGGACTTTCTAATGTGGGCGTGCACTAAACCGTGCACGAGTAAGATTCTATCTCTAAACTAAAATAGATCTAATATTTTACGAGATACAAGGGCAATTAAACCCAACTTGGTATAACAGGCCGATTCACATAATCCTCCACGTATATTTCTTTAAGCCCATCCTGATCGCGGCCCACCTCTGACTCGGTTAAATCTTGGTGATAACAAAGGGAGATGATTCTTAACCGAGAACTCCTTCAACCATACCTTCAATTCCAAGAAGGTATCAAACGTGAGCCCTTTAAAGATCATATTCGTCCTCGCATCCACATCTCTCTTGGAAATTGGCCTAGCTCCAAGAAGTAAACTTTTTCCACCATCAACCACGTCTCCATCCGCAAGGCTAACATCGATCACGGAACAATGGTATCAGAATATCCCGTTCGGTTACCTTCTTGAAGATGTCGGCTCTTTCGGCTTCCTTAGCCGTCAAGCCATCCTCATCAACTTCTTCATCGGGTCCATCATCATCCGAGTCCGAGGCATAACATTGGGAATATAGAATGGAGTGGTCCATGTCTTCTTGCGTCAAATATGCATCCAAATCACCGACATTGTTGTAATTCATATCGAAACCATTATGACCACCGTCATGCTCGTCATACTCCTTCTCCAATGGTGCATCTTGGGCAATGGGAGATTGGACAATGGGATATTCGGTGGCTTTTTCTTGGCTAATGGGTGGTGGACTCCTAGAACCAACGGGGGAGGTGCGCCGGTTAAGGTCAAGCTCGATATGAGCATCAACCATCTTGGTTGCAAACAACTCTAGAGCCTTGTCTTGTGACTCAGCGCCATCTCCTTGTAAACGGACCAACGTTTCTCGGAGTTGATACGCATTGTATTCCAACGGGTGTACATTCCAAACCCCACATTATGTCTTCCCTCTAGCTCAAAACCATTATTTCGCTCATTCAAATTTAACTCAATCCTTACTTGTGCTACCACTTGTCCCACTTCAACAAATCAACTTAGGGTTACACATCTAGATCCAACCAAATCCATCAACTTCACTTGCCAAATCAACTTAGGGTTTCACATCTAGATCCAACCAAATCCATCAATTCATTGGATGAAAAGAAGGGGAACGGGGGGATATTACCTCAAGGAACGGGTTGGGAACGATCTCCATGGACAGAGCCAACGAAATCCACCAAGATTTGAGAGTGATTTGGGTGGGGGAGAGAGGTGGGGTGGCTGGTCGGAGGAGGAGGAAGAAGAGCTGAGCAGGAAATGAGGAGGGGTCGGGCTGGGGAGGCTCGGGCCGCCACACATAAGTGGATCTGTGGCGCCTCAAAGTGTGGCGCCCATGCGAACGACGCCACACATCCTGCCACGTCGGTTGGTCAATGTCGCGCAGCGTCGACCGCGCCACGTCGGCCTGGATGTGTGGCGCCGTTCGCATGGGTGCCACACAAACAAGTGTGGCGCCGTTCGGAAGGGCGCCACACAAAAGGGTTAGTCAAGTGAAATAGTTTGGCCAGAGGGTCATTCCGTGTTTTTCTTCGCCAAAAGGGTTATTTCATCAAAATCGCCCAAAACTGAAATTTGTAGCGTTGTAGAAATGGGTATCACCCTCATTCTAGTGGGACCCCTTCACCACGGCGTTTTCGCCGCTCTCTTATCGAAGCTGACCCAATATTGATGATAGTCCGAAAGTATTTATGCCCATGCCGCTAAGCACCAACATCCTAGAGCCGAAGTCATCGCCATTGAACCCTTGAATTTATTCGAAGCTTGTAACACTAGAACTATCACATAAGATGCACCTCACCGATCCACCACACCATGGATGCGACAACTAGCTGAATCCCTGCCCTCCTTGATGCCACTGGCGAGATGGAAGAGGAGGTGGGTATACCTCGTGTCACATAAAACGTCGCCATAACCACCATCAAGACGATGTCGGTTGGCCAAACTCTTTCTTTAGGGATCCTTTTACAACACTGAGCGTAGATCCGAGGTCCCCACCTCCTTCGGCCGACGGAGTGGCAAACAGAGGAGGCGGAGACTCGGGGATTCCCGATCATAGACGACGAGGACATTATAAATGGCGGCAGCTGCTAGGGTTGTCACCCTAGCTACTGCCTCTGTTTCTTTTGTGGGAGGAGGATATGTCTTATGCCTCCCGACTTTAAGTGGTCAAAAGTCAACCCAAGATTGTTCAATAAGTATCTTGGTCATGGCATGGTCAATAAGGTCAATGCTCTAATTCATCAAAGTCAACAAGTCAAAGACGAAGACCAAGAGCAATACACCTATTTGTGCGAGTTGTTAGAAAAGTTAGTCTACCTCAAACTATGCATCACACTCCATCTTTAGTCCACCATGAACAAGTTAACAAACTAAGTTTTACCATGAAATCCCTTCTACCTACCACCATCAAAGGCATCCTTAGTCATTTGAGGTAGAAATGACATCCACTACCCTTCCAAATGGTAGGTAGGAGGATATTCTTGGCCCTTTAGTAAGAGATGACCTCAATTACCCTGGTACATGGTAGGTGGGAGGGATTCTTTGGACATTTGACAAGTCCTCTAACCTATAAATAGACCCTCATGAGGATCATGTATCACCCACTTTCACTTGAAAAAACTCAAGAGAGAGGGCTAGAGCCCCAAGTTCACGACGGGGAACTGTACCATTGAACAATCCAGTCCACGGTGAATTAGTCTAATTTTGGCGAGATGATCGCCCAAAGCGGCATTTTCTTATGACACTCTCCTAACATAGAAGTAAGTTGCGCTTTAGGGCCCAAACATATTTAAAAACTAGTATTGGAAGAGGTGGCTCTCACCGACATGAATCAAATCCGCAACATTGTCGAGCTTTCGGTTGCCTCACCAAGCCTCGGCATGCCACATAGCCGATACGCCCCATCTAAGGTATGGGAGTCACTTTCAGGATCCTCGCCAACGTCGATCCTCTCGTTGTCGCCCCAAGACTTGGCATGCCGTGAAACACATAAGCAATTATCCCCCATCGAAGATGTAGGAGTTATCCTAAAAAATCTTGTCAATGCCAACAACGTCAACCTAGATGCCATTCGAGCCCTCCTCGGTATGGTTGCACTAACAGTAGAAGACGGGATGGTTGCCTTGGCGCTCCCGATCTGACCCATATCGTGAGTAGGAACCTCACACAAGCCTTCTCCTCTCGTAGTTCCATCTCCACTGTCCTATCATCCACGTTTGGACAACGTGACCTCCCTAGGGTCGGGACGTTTTCATGGAGGGGGACTACTCTTCAGCGCTACTTACTATCCGCACATGCCAACCATGATGCACCCTTCGGCCGCCGGAGTTGCCCCTTGGTTCCACCTGTCTTGGGCCCCATGCATCGCGCCGCCTCCAAACCTGGGAGAGCCGCACTAACCTCCCCTAAGGGAAGGCCCCGCCATGGGAGAAGAACCGCAAGGTAACACCAATGTCCAAGCCCTAGAAGAGAGGGAGACAACTTTTGTGATTTGCATTTTTTTAACATGGCTATGTTGGCAAGGTAAAGATGAAGACTTCTGCAAAGGATAATGATTCCATTCCGTCGGAGGCTCCCAACCTCCGACTCCTGCTGCTGACTGATACGTCTCAAACGTATCTATAATTTCTTATGTTCCATGCTAGTTTTATGACAATACTCACATGTTTTATATACACTTTACATCATTTTGATGCATTTTCCGGCACTAACCTATTAACAAGATGCCGAAGCGCCGGTTCTCGTTTTCTGCTGTTTTTGGTTTCAGAAATCTTACACAGAAATATTCTCGGAATTGGACGAAACAAAAGCCCACGGTCTTATTTTGCACGGAGCCTTCCAGAACACCGAAGGAGAGACAGAGAGGGGCCAAGGAGGCCCCACACCCTAGGGCGGCGCGGCCAGGAGGGGGGGCTTGCCCACCTATGGGGTGGGCCCCTCGGGCGCCCTCCGACTCTGCCCCTTCGCCTATTTATTCTCTCCGCCGCGAAAACCCTAGTACCGAGAGCCACGATACGAGAAAACATACTGTGATGCCGTCGCCACCAATCCCATCTCGGGGGATTCAAGAGATCGCCTCCGGCACCCTGCGGAGAGGGGAATCATCACCGGAGGACTCTACATCATCATGCCCGCCTCCGGATTGATGCGTGAGTAGTTCATCCTTGGACTATGGGTCCATAGCAGTAGCTAGATGGTTGTCTTCTCCTCTTGTGCTATCATGTTTAGATCTTGTGAGCTGCCTATCATGATCAAGATCGTCTATTTCTAATGCTAAATCTTGTATTTGTTGGGATCCGATGAATATGGAATACTATGTCAAGTTGATTATTGATCTATCATATATGTGTTGTTTATGATCTTGCATGCTCTCCGTTGCTAGTAGAGGCTCTGGCCAAGTTGATACTTGTGACTCCAAGAGGGAGTATTTATGCTCGATAGTGGGTTCATGCCTCCATTGAATCTGGGACAGTGACAGAAAGTTCTAAGGTTATGGATGTGCTGTTGCCACTAGAGATAAAACATCAATGCTTTGTCTAAAGGATATTTGTGTTGATTACATTATGCACCATACTTAATGCAATTGTCTGTTGTTTGCAACTTAATACTGGAAGGGGTGCGGATGCTAACCCGAAGGTGGACTTTTTAGGCATAGATGCATGCTGGATAGCGGTCTATGTTCTTTGTCGTAATGTCCTAAGTAAATCTCATATTAGTCATCATGATATGTATGTGCATTGTTATGCCCTCTCTATTTGTCAATTGCCCAACTGTAATTTGTTCACCCAACATGCTATTTATCTTACTGGAGAGACACCACTAGTGAACTGTGGACCCCGGTCCATTCTTTTACATCTGAAATAACATCTACTGCAATCTATGTTCTCTGTTGTTCTTTGCAAACAAACATCATTCTCCACACCATACGTTTAATCCTTTGTTTACAGCAAGCCGGTGAGATTGACAACCTCACTGTTAAGTTGGGGTAAAGTATTTTGATTGTGTTGTGCAGGTTCCACGTTGGCGCCGGAATCTCTGGTGTTGCGCCGCACTACACTCCTTCACCAACAACCTTTACGTGGCCTTCATCTCCTACTGGTTCGATAAACCTTGGTTTCTTACTGAGGGAAACTTGCTGCTGTACGCATCACACCTTCCTCTTGGGGTTCCCAACGGGCGTGTGCTTCACGCGTCATCACTGACATGCGTCTGTGGGGCCTACCTAGAATCAGGCTTATCTCTTTCCAATCCCCCTTTCTCTTCCTCCCTTTTCCTGTCGCGGTTGCTGGTTCCACTGCTCCTCCGTGTCCATGGCTCTACCGACGCCGCCCTCCGCTTCCTTGCTGGCGAGGCATGCTACAAGCCATCGTAGAGCGCGATGGCGGTGTAGAGCAGCGACCGCCTCCTCCCTTCCCCCTCCCCTTCCTCCCAAGCTCCGGGCGTCATGGCGCTCCCGCTGGATTCAGAGGCACGACACCACAATCGTAGTTTCTCCGGCCCATCCATATCACCAACGAAGGTCATGACAGAGGATTTAACTCCTCGTCCAGCTGCCCCTACTGTGACACATGCTGCGTCGAGGACGACGGGGAGACGACGACCGTGATAGTCAAGCTGCCTAAGAGGGACCCGCTGCTGGCGAAGGTTGGAGGCTTTTGTTGAGTTGCGCATGCGGTCGCAAAAGGCGGCGCCTCGGTGGTGAAGACGGAGATCGAGATCTCGCCGGTGGTGGAGCTGGAATGGCGGTGGTGCTTCCACGGGAAGGGCAGTGCTGCTGCTAGGGATGGGTTGCGGTGCTGCAAATTGTTGCTCCGTGTGCTACCTATGGTGGCTGGCGGTGCTACAAATGGTGTTTGCCGGTGCTACAAGGAGTAAGTGGTGGTGCTACCATTGGTGGGCAGCGTTGCTATAAGGAGGTCTCCGGCGAAGTACCATGATTGGCGAAGTGTTCACCGAGGTCTCCGGCGAAGTACAATGTTGGGAATGGTGGGCGACTGTGCTGCAAAGGAATGCCTATGTTGTTGTAAATAGTCAGCAGGAGTGCTGCAAAAGGTCAGCAGCGATGCTGCAAACGGTCACTGAAGGTGCTACCACCAGTCAGTGGTGGTGCTGCAAGAAGGAAGTGATGGTGCTTCCAGCCGAAGTTGGAATAGTGTAGCTGTGCGCCGACGAGGAGTAGTTCACGATGGTACAATTGTTTATTTTTCTGCTACAAATGTTATGTGGTTCCGCTACTTTAGTATATATGTTTTGCTATGAGGCCTCCCGCGAGTCTCCGGTGATGTCTCCGGCGAGTCTTCGGTGAAGTCTCCAACGAGGTCTGTATCCGGCGAGTTTTTTTTCTAGATGAACTGTTTTTTTCTTCAATGAAGTAAAAGCGGAAGTCTTTTTGCTATGATGAAGCAAAGTCTGCAATTGAGGTTAAAGTGGACACGTGTCAAGCAGGAACCAGGAGACTGGGAAGGTTGGAGCCTCCAGAGGATTCTAACAGTCCCCTTCTGCAAAACCTAGATTTATTTTAGATTAACATGGATCACTCCACAGCTCCATTTCATAGAAAAGAAGCCATACAAGGTTCGAGAAACATAAACCAGCAGGGGAAGGAAACCTAAACCCTACCAAATCAAAACAAGGAAACTAAAAGGAAACGAGTCCACCGATTAACATCTCCAAGACACATCTATCCTTGAAGCAAAACCGAAGCAATCAATGTCATATACACGGAGGAGCATATTACGAGGTTTGGAGTTGCAGAAGCAGGGCATCATCAATGGATCAACTCGGCGTGTGAGAACGCTGAATGAGATGGAATAATCATTAAGAGTTGCTGATCAACGACCTGGTGAAGAATTTCGGGCGGCCCAGCCGATGCCTCTTACTGAAGCGCATCGGGCAACGGCATTCTGGGCAAAACCTGAAGCAGACCGGCTAAAAATAGAGCTCGAGATCGGGAGCGTGGGGTTTTATTGCTGGATCAAATACTGGGGACTTTCCCACAGGCAAACTGAAACACCTGCATGGGGCACTGCAAGCAGGAGCGGAGGCGTGCGTTGCGGAAATTGAATGAGCTGCGGTGTTCGGCTTAACACAGAGTGGTTTTTGAGTCTGATTGTCAGACTTTGGTGCACGCTATGAAGTCCAGCAGCCACGAGTTCTCTGAAATTGGCTTACTCCTTCGCGGAGCAACAAGCAATTGTGTGGGTTGTCCCCGTAACTGAAATCAGGTCGCTCATTCTCTTGCCCGTTTTGGGTTGGGAGATGAGACTGAATGTTCGTGCTGGGTAGATGCTGCCCCCTGTTTGTCTCTGATCTTGCTGCCGGCGATATTGCCGAGCACTCAATTAAATCTTTATTTCTCCCTAAAAAAAATCCCTCTTTCGATATAGGACTTTTGTTTTTACGAATGGTTTTCAATTCGTTGGAATTATCCTCCAATATCTCTACATTAATATGAATAAAGTTCCACAACTTCTATTAACAAATAAAATATGAAAACACCAACAAAAATAATTCACATTACCTGCAACAGAAAAAGAATCACACAAAAAATGTGTATATACATACTTCAGTTGGTACCAGTGGATCATCATGGAATTCTTGCCTCAAGTTTGCTAACAATGTTTGCCTGTTTGGATTTAGGAAATGAAAATAGGAGGGATAAAAAAAAGGATATGCGACAATGTCACGTTAACGAAAATCGACCGCAAAGCGGCCACTCAAGGGATCTCAGCATAGGAGAACTTCAATCATTTGGATTTGTTCGAGGGCATAAAAAAGAGGTACGTTCCCAACACTCTAAATTATCCACGAATCTCAATGACCTTGAAAAGAATTCATAATTCGTGTGAAAAAGAGTCGTAGAATACTAGGAATCCAAAATAAATATTTTTTCTTGATTTTCTATTAATGAACTACGTGGCTGCTTTAGAAAAAAAAGGCATATCTTGTCCATGCCAATGAATAGAGCTGGCGTTATATAGCTAAAACAACCAGTAGAAAACTGAAATAACTTGTTAGAGGGCTCCTTCCTTACCTAAAGATTTTTTCTTCGGCCGGATACAGCCCAGCTGGACTGCTATGCAATAGGGTCCAAGAAGCAGGAGGAGGTGTAGAGATGGGCTGGACTGGGTGGTCGCTGGTAGTGGGGGTTGGCCCAGTTGCGAGACCACAATCAATTTCGTATTTGCCTCGTCTTCAGAAACACGCCGCCTTTTCAGCGATCTCGCCCGCCGGCAGAATTTGCCGGAGTTCTTAGGCGCCGCCGCAGTACCCAGGCACATGCCCAGGGTGCAGTTGTGCTCGCGTGAAAGCACGAGGGTTAAAAAAAAGATCGTTCAGAAAACAAAAACTACTCTAGGTAGCACTGTCTGAGTCTGAATGTCAGATTGATCAGGAAAATTATCTACGCCGTCTCCCATTTCCACGGTGTTGATCAGATATGCTAATGCGTACGATTTCCCTCCTTAATTAGCTTTGCTTAAATCGTACTACTACGTGCTGTATATGCCGTCCAGGCTAGCCTGGACATAGGTCGCCGGTAGCTTTATTAGTACTACGAATACGTGTAGCCTGCAGTCAAAAGTGGACCGATGAGACTCACGTGCTTCGCATTTCTCGCCGGGTAAACCGATCGATGCTCGTTTCGTCGCAACACTACACTCACCCAGCCATTAATACCGCCAATGAATTTACGATGAAGCGATCAGTCCTAGCTAGGCCTAGCTTTAGTTTATCGTTTTTAACCAACTTAGCTTTTAATTAAATTCTAAACCATCAGATTGGCATCGGAGTACTTAAGTTATAAATTTGGTTGCAACCGATTTTTTCAGTTGTAAGTGAGGTTGCAACTAACAAAATATCGTTGGATTGTTGATTTCTTTCGTGATTCGTGATAATTATGAATTGCTACATGGGTTCAACGAGATTGGATGATATCATATACTGAGAACTAAGTTAGTATTCAGTTCTCAATCAACTAATAATTAGTCTCACCCTTAACTTATAGCTTGGATGCATGTGAGTGAACATAAAAAACGATACTCCATTTGTTCCAATGAATGGAGAGTTTTTACGGTACCCTATACTGCTGGTAGCAGTATAGAACATCTCACCTCTTTTTAACTTTACAAAATAGTGAAATATTGTCTTTTTTCAACGTAAAGGGAATTATGATGGGCCAAGATCTCAGCCCATTTGCAACCAACGCTATCGCCCTGCCTCTCAGACGATCGCTCGCGCCTCTGCCTCTCACAACCTTACTGCAGAATCACCACCTCTTGCTTTGTTCATCACGAGAAGGGAATTCAGATCTATCGATTTGTTCACCACCGCCATCTCTGGGTTGACCTAGGCAGCCGCCATCGTGGTAGGCTAGACTATCGATTTGTTCATCACGAGAAGGGAATTCAGGCAAATCACACGAATTTAGTCACTACTTTCAGCTACCCTTATTAGATTCAGATGTAATCTTACAAGAGGAAGTGATGCCAGCTGGAACAAACGGCTAGGATTTAATCAAATACAACAATGAAAGCGATTACAAGCTAGGCTTAGATCCGAGCTAAATAGGACATCTGCTAATGACAACAACCCAGAGAGCAGGTGAAAAGTGTCTGTGTTTAAAGTGGATTTGAAAACAACCCCTCGATGAATGTTGGATGTTGATCTTGATCTCAACGGTGATCTCATCTGGCTTTGGTGCGAAGAGTTAACTAAATGTTGTTTGCCAGTACCCTCTCGCACCAGCATAGATGTTCTCTCCCTCGCCAACATGGGTCCTCGCCCTCACCGACCTCTGTCCTTGCCCTCGCCCTCACCGACCTTGTCTCGGTGTGCTCCCGCCATTACCCGCTTTTCTGCCACCACGTTAGACCTTGGTGGTCGTGTTGGTCGCAGCATCTCCGCATCCTGATTCGGGAAACCCAATCGTAAGTAAATACATACACTGAGATCGAGGAAGATGCATCGTTAAGATTAGAAAATTTGCTATGTCATGTATGATGTGAAGCTTACCATGGCTGGCCCAATGCTCCGGGGTGTTAATTGTCGCTGCCTGAAAACTGAAAAAAAGGGATAGCTTAAACTCGAGCAAAATGATACAGGTTCTCTTTTGTGAAATACTGCTATTGAATTATAGAGAACCAACTGTAGAAATTAGGTACGTTACCTCTGCTAGTTTGTGGATGGACCTATCAGAAAGGTGAAATACCACAACATTGTCCAATGATATGCTTTCCACATCAAACAGGGATTTTACAGCCATATTACCTGAAACAGATAACACAAATAAATTTTGAAGTATGCCAATTAGCCAGATTGTTATTCACTTGCTATGAAACAATATTCTCAAGATCTTTTCAGATAAATTTACTGGTATGGCCCTAGTAATCATGTACAGGCTAATTGCCATGTTTCATTGAGAACAAGCAAGTGCGTGTGTGTTTGCCCCATTTGAGGGCTCTCCACGATAGCCACCAGGCATGTGCGGGCTGGGCGAAGCGCGCAACGACTGGGACCTGATCTACCACGTGTCGAGCGAGGGACGGGCGAGGAAAAGAAAAGATGCTCGGTGAGAGAAAAAGAGGTCGCGACCAGGAGAAAAGGAGGTCGTGTACCCTAATCCAGATTCCCCGCCGCTTCCTCTCGCCGGCCTCCACGCGAGTCCTCACCCCGCCGCCACCGCTCTCTCTCCTCCTTCCCCTTGCAGCAGTGCCGGCCTCGGCCTACTACAAGGATGAGGGTGGCGCAGACCCCAGATGCCCAAAGCTCTCGCGAGCACGAGCATCACAGCCGTGGCGCTTGTGAGGACTGCCGTGGAGGAAGGTGGTGTTGCGGCAGGACTGGCTGGTCGCGGATCTTCAGGAGAGGAGGACGAGTGAGGCCAGCAATCAGCACGGCAGGGGCACCATGCCGTGTGCGTAGAATCTCCTCCCGGCTTCTCAGTTTCCTTGAATCTTCGATGCGATCCCTGAAGAGCCTATGAAGGATCTAGAGGGAGAGTTTGATGATTGAGGAACGAGGAGCCAAGCACACACGACCAACCAATTCAAGTCAGGTAGCTTGCCCACTTCAAGTCACGAAGCTTACCCTCTCCCAATCCCCAAATCCAGGCTATATTACTCATATTTTCTTGCTCAATTTGTCTATTGCTGACCTTTCTTACTCTCCTAGGCTGCCTTGCAAAAATTTCTAATCGAACTGGAGAAGATTGTGTTTACCTGCTGCAAGGGTATGATGTGCATCTTTTTGGTTGATTACCTTGCTCATTTTCCGCAGGTTTAAGGCACCGACAGGTCTAACCAGCAGGGGTGCTCAACTCACACCTAAGGAAGAAGATCAAGAAGCGGAACTGGTGTAGGAATCGTATGACAATTTGGATACAGGCCAGCGAGAGCAAGGACAAGGTGCGCTCTAATCTGTACCGGTATAAATGTGCCATAATTTTGATTTAAATGTATGTGGATGGAAGTGCTCGTGATGCAATGTGTCGCTTTTTTCTTATAATTTAACACTAATTAGTAATTTGTGATTTTCTCCACTTATGAACCATGTAGCAGTTTTGATACATATCTTATGCGGATTTTGCGAGGAGATGCCGCCTTTCCTTGCGATGTTGGGGCCTTTTACAGTGCTGCGGGTTGCTGCTCTGCAATGATGTTAGGTTCTCACTTCTATACCTCTAGGCTAGCTGTAGTTTTTGGAGTTAGATATAACTGTTGAAAACCTTGTTGTCTGGGTGTGTCATGGAGTAGAACTATTATGGTTTAGATGTTTGGTTCATGCCACCGCCCTTTGGTTGCAATTCTTAGATTAGATTGAAACTATAGTCCAATTCTTTTTATCTTGCTATGGTTAGTGTTTTATTTCTGAAAGTTGCATTTCAGTTTGTAGTTCGTGTGAGGTATTGGGTTTATATCAGATCAAAATTTCAATTGTCATGGATTATGTTTTATCTTATTTCTGGTCTGCCTTTTAATGTTCCTATTTATCGATAAATAAATTGCTACCTTTCCCTAGGTATATAATATTTAATTTAATTTGTGCATTAATATAAAAAAATTCTTTCAGCGATGGCGACACAAGCAAGAACACAGTCCCCAAATGGTAGCTTTCTCTCTTGTGTGGACATGCTATCATATATGTAGTAAGTATTCCACTATCGATTGACATAATTTATTTTATAGGTTTGCTCTTTATTTGTGGACCAATATTACAATATACGACACGAGATAGGAGACTAGGTGCATAAACTTTTATCAAGATACCATCAGGACTGGCCGGGCATTTTCTGATTGAGTCATGGAATATGTAACAACAATGCCTTTGTAAGCCCTACTAGGATAATTTGTTGCTACAACTGGTTCAACTTTAACCATGACTAATTCTCCTTATTTCCACCCCTTATGTGTTTCAACAGGACATTGGCAATCTCTGTGTCAGCTGCATCTGATCTTTCTCAACTCCAGGCTATGTTTCTCAATATAGGCCTATTATATGTGTGGTCTCCTTGATTTGGTGAGTTACTTTTTACCTGGTTAATTGTTGTCTGTATTCCCTTGTTAGTCACCTATTATTTCGGATATGTATGTAACCAAAAATTCCCTGAAGTATGAAGAAATAAGCATTTTTCTTATGGATGTAGTTCTGTGTTCCGTTGTCATGGTTGTTTAAATATTTTCAGAGGAGGGCCCTTAATGAAACATCTTTACTCTGGTGTGATTTATTCTTTTGTAGGATTATGTAAAAATTGGTTCCAGTTCCAGGTTTCCAGCGATTGTCAGGGCATCGACTGCGTAGTATCTAACAGGGACGCTCCAACTGTGTCAGGTTGTCGCCAGCGGGAAATGGAAAGGTGAAGACAAGATCTCCACGACACCGCATCCTGTTGCCAAGTAGGTGATTGTGTGCTGTGATTTTTTATGTGGTTTGGTTTTTTACTTCCATAAGTGGATGCGGTCATCTTCAAATTTTGTTCTTTTCTGTTTTGTAGGTTCATCTTTGATTGGTTTGCGACTTCACATGCCAGCGATAGTGAGATGACCGTGTTACCAGAGATCAAGAATAAGGTGGGTAGCAGAACTCATTTAATGTTTGATGGAATGTCTCATTGGGATATGTGATTTTGTTCTATAAGCTATAGTAATCACACACTAAATACTGGTTATATAGTCAAAAGTAAATTTATAATTAATTTGCTGTGCACATTCAATAGTTGATGTTGTTCTTAGAGTTCTGTTTTTCATCTGTGCGCAGCTCTGTACTAGACATGTGAATGGGATATCTTCTTGCAGGAACTATGGGTTCACAAGACCATAAGTTTACTATTGTTGGTGAAATAGTATCCCTCAGTTACTCTCATAGTTTCATGCTTAGGGGTTCGATCATCCGCGGGGATACTTATATATACTTTGAAGTTTGAACCTTCTGCTACACCAGGTTTTTCCAAAATTCTATCATCTTTGCGGGAAGGTATGGAAGTATCATTCATATTTTAACTCATTTTCTTCTATGACTGCTCAGGTGTTTAAAGCTAAATTACTTGGGCTTGTATTGTATTTAACCACTAAATATATTTGCTCCAAGAACTTTTCCCGGAAGCTGATTTCTCATTACCTCCATTTCGACCCAATTCCTTCTGGTGTTCATGCGATGGCTGGAAGAATCCTAATGGTATAGACTATATACTCTGCTCCTCTGCTAAGGTTAATCCACTGGATATGTTGCGAAGATAGTTTCATCTTCCCATAATGTTTGGTGATCAATTTTAATGTGCATCATATGATGAAGCACTCGACAAGACTTTTTTTGAATGTTGGTATATTGCTGCAATCATTAAAATAGCAATCCTTGTTACCTTAGTATCTACAGCCTTGGTTCTATATTAAATGTTGCATATTTGTCAAGATTTGCATGTATCTACACACTGAAACATGTTTGGATACATGCATATCTAGACAAATCCGTGACAGTTAATATGGAACCAAGGTAGTAATAGTTATTGAGAAAGCTGTAAAGATCACCTGTTTGCTATAAAAAAAGATATTCAGTTATTAGATCATTTCTTCCACTAAAAGCATAACTCTGTTCAAAATCTCTGTTGAGAATCATTCCCTGGCTCAATGGTCTGCTAAAGTGCTAATGCAAACATAAGTAAACATGCACAAATTTGTTATTAGGCCGACATAACAAACTAAAAGTCTTGATAAGTTTATGAATGCAGAACTTGATAAAACTTAACAAGTTTGCATCGCACAACTATATGAACTGTTCACTGAAGAACAGCTAGTGTAGAAAATCTTTCTCCGCACAGGATAATATGCATTAAATATATACTTATTCATTTATGGAATAGTACAAGAGACCACAATAATGGAAAGAACATGTAGTTCAGGCCAGGTTTTCTTCTATATAAATGCCAAATTGGGACGAGACCTTCTGTTTCTTTTGAATAACTACGTTTCTGCCATACTATTTGTTTGCCATCGAAATGGAGCATATTTGCTGGGCATCTCTCCATGTTAGTTCACATAGGCATAGTTTATTAGATTAAATTTGCAGATGTAGCAATTTTTTAGCATAAACGGATTCATGAGCCCTGCAATAGTCATTCTTTGCGCTTGTTAATGAAATGATCATGTAGATATCGATGGCAATGAATCAAGGGCAATCAGTTTTTGTGCTTTGCTAAGCCGAAATTGCAGTCAGTATCTTGATAATGTATCTCAATTCCTAAATCCTTGTTATTCCTTTTCTAGGAATTTGAAAATATTGCTGCAGATGGATAGGTAAATCAACTAGCTCAATTTCTTGTTGGACATGAACAAGCTCCCTCAGGTATAGAAGATCTCACAGAGGATCTGCACCATCAGGACAATTTTCATGTTCCAGCTAGAATGCTCGTCGCTGCTGACACCAGGTACCTCGTGAGACACGTCGACATACTCCCTTCAGAGCAGCATCTATCCATAGTTTTTAATCCTTCTGGGAAACTATTTTGATTTCTTCAGAATATCGGTTGTGTTTTAAATTCTCTTCTTTCCTGAATGAACATATTAAAGCTCAAAATTCCGAACTTTGTGCTCTGGGTCTGACATCCTTTTATGTTTTAGATGAGCAATAGCATTATACATTTTATCTTCCACGAAATAGAGCAAGTAGGAAACAATTTAACATTATTTTTTCTTAGGCGATGATCAACGTAAATCATAAGTAAAATTTGAAGTACTAAAGTGTTTGTTTCTACCTCCTTCTGATCCTTGTGTTGTGCCGTTATGTTCCTATTAGATAAAGAAGCCAATATCCGGATCTATCAAAAGTTTTACTCCATCCCTTATAAGTTGTCTTAGATTTACAAAAAAGTTGGATGTATCTACACATTGTTTAGTGTTTATACACATCCAAACTTCAAAAAATCTAAGACAAGTTTTGTAGGACGGAGGGAGTACTACCATTTGAGCTTTTATTTTTTAAAATATTTAATGGAATGTACTTGTAGTTTTTTCTTGGTCAGAAGACCCCTTGCTTTCTAAGTACATGCAGTTCATAAAGCTATACTGACTTGTGCAAATATCTTATATTGTACTTGTTTCTTCTTGATTCCCTTCTTGCACTTGATGTCTGCGGTCACACGCCAGCTCTTTCATCTGATTACAGACAAATTTCGGAATGCCAATTCTATGGAGAAACAACAGAGGATTGCCGGATGATAGGAACCCTTCCCTGCTGATGCACTACATCACCCCTGCCCTGATGTTCCAGCTCTACAAGCTTTGCTGCTGAACTCTGTTTGCTCTGTGTGTGCTCATTTTATCAGTGTACACCATCAGCTTGATGTGTGATAATTAGTTTATGCATCATTTCAACCTTGTATGTGAAGTAAACTCCTGTAACCATCTACCTGTATCAGCCACTGTGTTGTGTTTCAATCAAGCAAAATCAAATGTATAATTTGTTTTCTGGTAAGCATTGTTGTAAACCATTTTTGTCAAGCTATATACTATTAAAAAATCAATCAGAAACCAAACGGAAACCCAGTCAGTCTTGGTCAGTTATTGGTGAAAGAGAAAAAAAAACATGATGATACTAGCTTGTGTGAACAAGATCACTTGAATGGACTGATACAGAACAGAAAGATTGGGCTATTGATTTGAGCGCACCTGACCAGTCAAGAGGCGCCCCAAGGGGCGCCCCAACCACTAGTATATAATAGTATGGATCATATGTGGGGCGGTGTCATTTTGCTCTTTTGATGGTGTTATTTTGCCGACGGCTTGTGTATACAGAGGTATTTTGCCAGAGGCGCCGGTGTCAATTGACACCGGTCAAACACTGTAGCTCCGCCCCAAGCCTAACCATTTATGTGAATATGTCACCGCAGCGAGCAGGCAAGGCAGCAAAATCAAAACTCTGGCTAAAAAATCCGTCTTCATATCTCCTAAAATCGGTTCTCGTATCGAAGGCTGAAACCACAACGTACCTTCTGTTCAGAGGAGTCCGTTGTCGTTGTTCAGCCTGCAGCTTCGTCGCCGCGGTCGGCGGCAACCGCCGGCGACACCGCGTCTGCCTCGGCCTAGTACTTGACCGGCTGGGCGGCGGCCCTCCGAAACCTTCATGGCCGCGGATCATCCTGGCCAGAGATCGACCAGCTGCGCCACGATGGTCGGCGTCAGCGATGGCCGGAACCCTAGTTCGTAGGGGCCATTCAAATCGACCGAGGAGGAGGGGATACGGGGGGCTGCGCGTTGGCAGCGGCGCCGGCCGGACCCTGGCTCGAAAGGGTGCTTCCCGTCTCCGCCGCTGCTCAAGCCGGAGAGAGAGGAGGGACTACAGGGGTGCAGGTCCATGGCGGCCGGAATACCTGAGGGGATTTTTTTGGGTGGGCAAACTGAACGAACGGGGGTAGGAGATGGAGTCTGCCTTGCGGGACAAAATATGATTTTCCTAAAATACCCTCATCCGGTTATACTGCTGGTTCCGGACGGCGCAGGACACTCTATACTGCTCGCGTGTTGGGCGGCCAAAATCTGGCAGTATGGCTTCATCTGCACGGCTCAATCTATAGATTGGATGGCCCATATTCATCCCTGGGTACTGCAAAAAAGCTCAATGAATGTGGCTTATGATATTAATAGAAAGGCTTTTGCTTGTGTGTTTCCATTCCCAAACTTTGCACCTTTATGAACGATCAGGATCACCCGATAGTTCTTGATGGACTAACTTATTCCTTCAACTTTAGTGGTTGGAAGGGACGAGTAGAACACCAGAGCACACCTCTATTAGATTTTTTTTATGGAAAAACAATGCTTTTTTTTAGAAAAACAATGCTCACTTCGTTGCAATGAAAAGTCAATCTAAGTAAATTTTGATCAAACTTTTAGAAAGAAACAATCAGGAACTACGGTTTATTTAGATATCATATGAAAATATATTTCATGGTGTATCTAACAACGTTGATTTTAGATTGTACATGTTAATAATTTTTCCTGAAAACTTGATCAAATTTTACACAATTTGACTTAAAAATAATATAGGCCTTACTCGTCGGGCCAGAGGTAATATTTGGCAATTACCTAGTATAGCTCGATCGCACTTGTATGCGTGTCACTCAAAGGAGCTCGATCTCACGGAAGTCACCTGTTGCGCGCGAATCTACCACATACTATATATGTTATCTCTATGGAATACCTGGAGTAGGGGCGACGCTTAATTTGTGCATACATAGCTAGCTAAGTACTAGGCCACTTGATCGGTCGCTGGAGAAGTGGAGTCAGGGTGTACTACGGTGTAGTACGAAAAAAAGAGAAGGAAGACACACGTCTAGAATGGCTCACGGCGCCGCCGGGCCGACTAGCTTTCTCTCTAGAAGATGGCCGAGCTCCGTGTTCCTCGTCGTGGTCCTCGCCGTCTCGGCGGCAGCGTGCTTGCGCGTCGCCGCTGCACACGCCGGCCGCGCGAACCCCAGGCCGACCGAAAGCGGCGGCAGGTTCCTGGCATCGGTCATCGTCAGCCGGAGAATGGAGGGCGACGCATGCCGTGCGGGCGACTCCGGGGCGTGCGGAGCGGCGCCGGGCGCGCGCCTCAAGTGCTGTGGCGGCGCGTGCACCGACGTGCTCGCTAGCCGGAGCAACTGCGGACGGTGCGGGGCGCGGTGCCCGTTCGGCCAGCTGTGCTGCGGCGGGCGGTGCGTCGACGTGGTGACCGACGGGGAGAACTGCGGCGCGTGCCGACGGGCCTGCCCGCGTGCCGAAGTGGAGGCAGAGGTGGCTCACCATTAGCAGGCTCCGCGATCTAAGCGGTGCTCAGTGGTGCGAGGACACCAAATGCATCGTCCTTGAGGGTGAGCACTACTGCGGGCACGTCGCGGTGAGCACCTCACTAACTCAGTCCTCCTCACTAACTTTCTTGATCAGTCACGAGCAGAACTAACATGATTGTCCCTTCGTATCGTAGGATCACCCAAATGATGCGGAGTTCCTGAATGTGCCCATCGCCAACTACAACGAGATGTATACCATCTTCTCCTTCGGCCTCGCCACCGGCAAGTACGCCATGGGATGCAGTGAGCCCCTGGGCTCGGCTGCACCATCTCCTACACCTGAGGATGCTGACACCCAGGAGTCCGACATGGTCAACCTCGTTGTTGACAAGGCTGCCGCCGCGCTTGAGAAGCCGACCGCCGGCAAGAGGAAGAGAGGTGACTTCGCGGACGACGAGCTGGTGGCCTTCACCAACATGACTGTTGCTGTGAAGGTCGCACAGGCCATCAGGGCGAACAAGCCCACGGACATGCACCCTGACCTGTACAATGCGGTCATGGACATGCTTGGCTTCACCGAGGATGATCTGATGGTCGCCCTCAGCCACCTCGTCGACCACAAGGCCCAGGGATCCAGCTTCGTCGGCATGATCGAGCCACACCGCGTCCTCTGGCTGAGGAACTACCTTGGCAAGTACCACGACAAGGTGTAGTGGTGCCCTTGAGGGGGTGGTTCAGGGTTGCATGCATGGAGATGGTGATGATGATGTGGCGAAGCTCCCAATAGGGCAAGGTAGGGCAGCCGCCCTATCTTGATTTTTGGTGAATACATCTAGATGCGCGTCTTTTTTCTGAAAATTTTGAGTGGTTATACGTCGAAAACAGACTCCGTATGAGAAAGTTATGCTTATTTCAGTGAACACTGCGCAAAATCGACTGCAAATCAAAAACATAGACTATTATCTCCGAACATAGACTCATATTCTATGTTCAATATGAATAACAATGCTTTATAACATAGATTTATTATTGATTGGACCTATACAAGATAAGTTCTAGTTATTCATTATTTATACTCACGAAATTGGAGACTTTCGAGATTTCTAGATATTTAAAAGCATGGCATATTTTCTTCGACCGCATTATCACTCCATTAAGATAACATTGGTTTTACACATGGCGGCATTAACAACTGAAAGGAATTTTCCGCATCAAAGATAATCAAGACTGAGTTATGCATCAAATGAGAGATAATCAAACGTCTTAAGTGTTTGAATTACATTAGATTTTTTTAAAAAGAGGTAAAGCTTAGCCATTGATTAGGCATTATTGGTATGTTTTTAGGTTCTATTTATAATAAAATATGTTTTTATTTTTATTGTATTTAGTGATTGTCTTTGAACCATATGCATCATTATTGTTTTAGGACTATTTTGGCATTTGCATTCTTAAAAGTTCGCCCTACCTCAGATTTTTTGTGTCCTTCGCCACTAGATGATGATGTATATTCTGGCAGTAGCTAGGATGAAAAGCATTTGGCCCCCTTTTGTAAGTATGATGAGGTGGTATATGCTAACCCCTCAGGTGATGGTGAACTTTGCGGTGTTAGGATGAGACACCCACTTTTGTTGTGGTGGTAGAACGACACCACGGTAGTGTAGGATAAACTTCTGATTGACTTTTGGAATGATCATGCATGCCCCTGTTAGTTTCAGATTTGCTGTTAACACTTGTCTTGTTCTATTGCTCATTTCTGAATTGCTTTATTGTTGTGATTTCTAACTTCTTCTTTTGCCATGCTAGTGGTATGTGGTGTTTCGCGGGCGGGTTCGAGGAATCTATAGCTCATGGAGAGTCTGTCAAGATCAGGTCAATGGCTACTCCAACAACAGCTACCGAGGATATGTAACATTGGAGGAGACACAACAAGAGTACCTCATCTTCTTGGAAGAGGAGCTGCAGGAAGATCATGCCATCGATGAGGCAGTGCCATTAGCACAGCTGCCGCCAGAGGAAGTACATGCTCTACAAGGAGCACCGCCGGAGGTACGTCCCAGCCGGGTCAAAGATTACATCATCGCCTTCCTCATCGTGGTGATCGTCATGATCTTGTTCTTCTGAGTGGTCTCTGATCGTATGTAAGATGCCATGGCATGGTAATCTCACCCAATTTGAATTGTGGTAAGAATATGGACTTGTGATTTGAGCAACCAAACAACAGATTCATGTTTTCCTGCGTGCAAGATGGGCTGGAAACGGCAACCAAATGATGGGCCTGGGTTCCTTCTCCGGCGCGCAAAAGGCTGCACTTGATTCCAAACGACCCGCCATAGTGACCCATAGCCCGTTCGCGACACGCAATGCCTCCCATCTTGCTGGTGCAGGCATGTAGGATTTCACCAGGCAACGAAACGCGCCTAGAGTGGCTTTTGAGTCTGATTGTCAGACTTTCGTGCACGCTCAGAAGTCCAGCAGCCACGAGCTCTCTAAAATTGGCTTACTCCTTCGCGAAGCAACAAGCAATCGTGTGGGTCATTTCTATAATTTCGATTTTATCTTTTGTCCCCGTAATTGTAATCAGGTCGCCCATTCTCTTGCCCGCTTTGGGTTGAGAGATGAGACTGAATGTTCGCGCTGGGTAAATGTTGCCACCTGTTTTGTCTCTGATCTTGAAATCCCTCTTTCGATATAGGACTTTTGTTCTTACGAATGGTTTCGAATTCATCGAAATTATCCTCCAATATGTCTACATTAATATTAATAAAGTTCCACAAATTCTATTAACAAATAAAATATGAAAACATCAACAAAAGTAATTCATAGTACCTGCAAAAGAAAAAAAATCACACAGAAAATGAGTATAGACATACTTCAGTTGGTATCAGTGGAACATCATGGAATTCTTGCCTCAAGTTTGCTAACAATCTATTTTTTCGATAAAGGGAATATATTAATATCAAGAAGATACCAATTACACCCAGCCTCTGCAACAACGCACCACCCTAATGGCACTACGGATGCACACAGCTAAAAAACAAGAAAAGAAAACTAAGAAATAAAAGTCCCGCTACAGTATCTCGGGTCTAACAACAGCAATACATCCACCGCCAAGACAACACCTGAATTACAGACTCTCCAAAAACGACGCCTCCAGGAAGGAAACAGTGCTCAAACACCATCGTCGCCCGATCAAAAATCTTAGGTTTTCACCCTGAAGATAGTCCCCGCTCTCAAAACAATGCCTCTACCAAGGTCATTGCCAGGCACAACCAATTAAGGCCAGACCTTGGGTTTTCACCCTGAAAGGTAGGACTCTGCACTTCACCTGTGTTGTCGCCCCCACTTTCATACCACTGTTGTGAAGCCCGGAACACCAAGCAAGTCCCTCAACAACGCATAGACTTGAACCTCCCTTAGCTAGTCCTCCCCTCCGGCCTTCATGAAATTCTCTTCTTCCGACTTTCATCATGGATCCATAGTCACTTGATGTCAACACAGAAAAAGAGATTCGCGCCGCTCCCTCCAGAACCAATCGGTCAGAATAAAAACATGGGTGCGCACGACCGAATACCTCCGATCCAGCAAACTCCATGCAAAAGCACTGTTACATTCGCCGGTGGAGCCTTCCGAAACTCAACACTCCGGCCAGATCACGAGTCCGAGCCTCCGTAGGTCCTCCTCTTCACGCAAGAGAGGCCCTAGGACCGCCGCCTTTATTCAGGTCGGACCCCCACGTCGGCGACCATCCTGGGCTGGCCACTCCAACCCTCCACCGGCGACACCATCGCCGGCTTCCAAGCTCCTCCATCTCGCCTCCGGAACGCGGTGATAGATCAAAAGATCCACCACCACCAACCGCATGCTGATCCTCTCCGGCGAAGAAGAGGGTCACCTCCACCGTCGAACCCAAGGCTGCTGCCCCGGGACTCCTCGTACCGCGGGAGAAGCCCAAGATCATCGCCCCTCACCGGCGAGAGGCGGAGGAAAAGGCGCTGTCCGCCTCCACCAGCCACCACCGCCGGCATGCCGCCGATGGGAGGCGGGGAGGCCGCAGCCCGCAGCTGGATCGTCCCCGGGAGGACCGCCGCTGCCCCTCCATCCTTGTCCAACCGCTGCCGCCCCGGGAGGCGGAAGGGCCGCCGCCGCGTGAGAGACTCCTTGGCCGCCGTTCCCGACGCGTCACGAGGGAAGGCCCCCGCCGCCGCCACGCCCCGAGATCTTTGCCCCGGCGGCGCTGCCAACGGCGGCGGGAGGGTTGGGAGGCTGGGTGCGGGAGGCTAGGGTTGGGAGGCTGGGTGCGAGATCAGTCCTAGCTAGGCCTAGCTTTAGTTTATCTTTTTTAACCAACTTAGTTCTAACAATCTGTTTGCCTGTTTGGATTTAGGAAATGAAAATAGGAGGAATAAAAAAAAGGATTTGCGTAATTTCACGTTAACGATAATCGACCGCAAAGCGTCTGCAAGGGACTTCAACATAGAGCTTCGATCATTTTGATTTGTTCGAGGGCATAAAAAAGAGGTACGTCTATCCAAACACTCTAAATTATCCATGAATCTCAATGACCTTGAAAAGAATTCATAATTCGTGTGGGAAAGAGTCGTAGAATACTAGGAATCCAAAATAAATATTTTTTCTTGATTTTATATTAATGAACTACGTGGCTGCTTTAGGGAAAAAAAGACATATCTTGTCCATGCCAATGAATAGAGCTGGCGTTATATAGCTAAAACAACCAGTAGAAAACTGAAATGACTTGTTAGAGGGCTCCTTCCTTACCTAAAGATTTGTTTTTCGGCCGGATACAGCCCAGCTGGACTTCTATGCAATAGGGTCCAAGAAGCAGGAGGAGGTGTAGAGATGGGCTGGACTGGCTGGTCGCTGGTAGTGGGGTTGGCCCAGTTGTGAGACCACAATCAATTTCGAATTTGCCTCGTCTTCAGAAACACGTCGCCGTTTCAGCTGTCTCGCCCACCGGCAGAATTTGCCGGAGTTCTTAGGCGCCGCCGCAGTACCCAGGCACATGCCCAGGGTGCAGTTGTGCTCGCTTGAAAGCACGAGGGTTAAAAAAAAGATCGTTCAGAAAACAAAAACTACTCTAGGTAGCACTGCCTGAGTCTGAATGTCAGATTGATCAGGCAATTATCTACGCCGTCTCCCATTTCCACGGCGTTGATCGATCAGATATGCTAATGCGTACGATTTCCCTCCTTAATTAGCTTTGCTTAAATCGTACTACTACGTGCTGTATATGGTCCAGTCTAGCCTATACATAGGTCGCCGGTAGCTTCATTAGTACTACGAATACGTGTAGCCTGCAATCAAAAGTGGACCGATGAGACTCACGTGCTTCGCATTTCTCGCCGGGTAAACCGATCGATGCTTGTTTCGTCGCAACACTACGCTCACCCAGCCATTAATACCGCCAATGAATTTGCGATGAAGCGATCAGTCCTAGCTAGGCCTAGCTTTAGTTTATCGTTTTTAACCAACTTGCTTTTAATTAAATTCTAAACCATCAGACTAGTCACAATGCATAGTATCATATAGAAGTATCATGCGTATGATACTACTACATGTTACTATCTCCACAATGCATGGTATCATATACTAATATCATAGTCTCTAAATATTAATTGTTTTGTAGAATCTCAATGCAAACATATGTACAAGATTTACTTGACATTAATTTTTCTAGTAGTATGTGCTATGATACAGTATCTACCTATGATACTAGTACCCTCTCTCTCATCCTTAATTGCACTGCCACATCAGCATTTTGCATGCATGAAATGCATGATACTACCTATGATACTCCCATTGTGGGTAGTCTCATATTTGCATTGTCATTTGTGTACTTAAGTTATAAATTTGGTTGCAACCGATTTTTTCGGTTGTAAGTGAGGTTGCAACTAACAAAATATCGTTGGATTGTAGATTTCTTTCGTGATTTGTGATAATTATGAATTGCTACATGAGTTCAACTGAGATTGGATGATATCATATGATTGAGAACTAAGTTAGTATTCAGTTCTCAATCGACTAAGAATTAGTCTCATGCTTAACTTATAGCTTGGATGCATGTGATCGAACATAAAAAACGATACTCCATTTGTTCCAATGAATGTGGCTTATGATATTATTAGAAAGGCTTTTGCTTGTGTGTTTCCATTCCCAAACTTTGCACCTTTATGAACGATCAGGATCACCCGATAGTTCTTGATGGATTAACTTATTCCTTCAACTTTAGTGGTTGGAAGGGGCGAGTAGAACACCGAGAGCACACCTCTATTAGATTTTTTTTATGGAAAAACAATGCTTTTTTTAGAAAAACAATGCTCACTTCGTTGCAATGAAAAGTCAATCTAAGTAAATTTTGATCAAACTTTTAGAAAGAAACAATCAGGAACTACGGTTTATATAGATATCATATGAAAATATATTTCATGGTGTATCTAACAACGATTGATTTTAGATTGTACATGTTAATAATTTTTCCTGAAAACTTGATCAAATTTTACACAATTTGACTTAAAAATAATATAGGCCTTACTCGTCGGGCCAGAGGTAATATTTGGCAATTACCTAGTATAGCTCGATCGCACTTGTATGCGTGTCACTCAAAGGAGCTCGATCTCACGGAAGTCACCTGTTGCGCGCGAATCTACCACATACTATATATGTTATCTCTATGGAATACCTGGAGTAGGGGCGACGCTTAATTTGTGCATATACATAGCTAGCTAAGTACTAGGCCACTTGTGATCGCTCGCTGGAGAAGTGGAGTCAGGGTGTACTACGGTGTAGTACGAAAAAAAGAGAAGGAAGACACACGTCCAGAATGGCTCACGGCGCCGCCGGGCCGACTAGCTTTCTCTCTAGAAGATGGCCGAGCTCCGTGTTCCTCGTCGTGGTCCTCGCCGTCTCGGCGGCAGCGTGCTTGCGCGTCGCCGCTGCACACGCCGGCCGCGCGAACCCTAGGCCGACCGAAAGCGGCGGCAGGTTCCTGGCATCGGTCATCGTCAGCCGGAGAATGGAGGGCGACGCGTGCCGTGCTGGCGGCTCCGGGGAATGCGGAGCGGCGCCGGGCGGGCGCCTCAAGTGCTGTGGCGGCGCGTGCACCGACGTGCTCGCCAGCCGGAGCAACTGCGGAGGGTGCGGGGCGCGGTGCCCGTTCGGCCAGCTGTGCTGCGGCGGGCGGTGCGTCGACGTGGTGTACGACGGGGAGAACTGCGGCGCGTGCCGACGGGCCTGCCCGGCCGGGCTGCCTTGCGCCTATGGGATGTGCGGCTACGCTTAACAAGGTGCATGTGCAGCAACATTTCTTGGGTTTAGCTTAGGTATATAAAGTTGGTGCATTTGGCATGGAGATGGGGGAAATTACCGAGTATGTTATTGATTAAAGTCTGTGCTGCATAAGGAGTTAACTATGCATTTCCAGTCGAGAACTCTATGTGTAAATTGGGATGTTTTTGCTGCATACCATACTCCTGTTATCCAAAAAATTTGTAGGTGCCCCCATATATTCCTGGTATTTATGTTATTTTGAAAGTATCATACTACCTTCATACCAATTTATTAGGATATTACACATTTCAAAGACAACTTTTAACAACTAATTTGATCAACAAAATGTGAGATATAGACCACAAAAATTATATCATTAGATGAATCCATTCGATATAATATTTGTGACATATATCTCATATTTATCAAAATGCGTAATACTCTAATAAACTGGTATGGAGGAAGTACATGCCTTGCTCGTATATGGTTTGACTTCTATATGGATGTACACTATCTTTGTGTGAATCAGTAATTCACCATTGAGAAAAAAACAATTTTTCGTCCCCGAACAACCAAAGGCCAAAGCAATATAGATGCACTACGGGAAAATCAGGCGCTGCCGTGCAGCCTTTCATTGCCGTGAGGCACTGCACGGCAAAGATTTTTGCTAGGACTTTTGGTCACTTTGCCGTGTGCATACACGGCAAAGGCGCCACGTGGAGCTCACCTGTGCTCCTGGCACGCTGATGGGTGTGCCTGGAGGAGGCTTTGCCGTGCGGTCTGGGGTGTTGCCGCACGGTAAAGGGAGCACGGCCGGCAGAGTCAGGCGCATGGCAACGAGGGCGCGGCAAGGCAAAGAGGACGCCGCACGGCACAGATCGACCGCACGGCAAAGGGGCTGCACGCATGGCAAAGATGGTGCGCACGGCAAAGGGGCTGCCGCACGGCAACGTAGCGCGCGCACGGTAAAGGCCTTTGCCGTGCAGTTTGGTCAGGCAATGTCTTCTTTGCTGTCGATGTCGTTGCCGTGCAGACGTTGCCGTGCGTGGGCGCACGGCAAAGCCTTTGCCGGACAAAATAGGCTCTTTGCCGTGCGATCTGTCGCACGGCAACGACGACTTCTCCCGTAGTGATGTCGGTTTGGCGTGATTTCCCCAGTACCACAAGCAATATAATATGATATAATATAGAGAAATAGAGTTAGAGTTTCTTTTTGAAAAGGGGAAAAACTCCAGCCTCTTTCATCAATAGATGTACACAACCATCATCAACAAGTGTTGTTACAGCTGATGGACCATATAAAGTTGGTAAAAAATCACGGACAGAGATTTGGTGCACATGAGCACCAGTGGTCCCTATATTCCAAAAAATTAAATTATATTTTTAAGTTTCAAAAAATTCTGAAAATAAATAATAATGTAGCCAATAATGTATCTCACAAACGTGTAAATTTTCAGTTGAAAAACATGTGTTGTTTGGGCTACACAAAAATGACAAAAGTATAGATCTGAACATAGTGATTTCACATCTCTAAAAAAGACAGATTTTGTTATTTTTGTGTAGCTTAGAATACAAAACATTTAAAACTAAGATTTTGCACGTTAATAGGATATAACATTAGCTACTTTTAGAATTCTTTTTCATCGTTTTTTACAACTATAAAAAGTAAATTTTCGATTTTTTTAATATGCCGAGAGCACTGGTGCTCGGGAGTCAAAGTAACTTTCCGAAAAAAATCACCCACTAAAAAAAGACTAGAACATGAAAACTCCATATATCACGTAGAAAGTTGCTGGATCGTCTGCCAATGTTGTTGAAGATATGACATAGCACAATCTTCATACGGCTGCACCCATGTACCTTGTTCCTCCGCCGGATACAGATAAGCTCACATAAAGGCTCAAAGTGCGGTTATATGGAAAATCCGATTGAGGATAGTTATGTTTGTGGATTTTATATGGAAGAAGGATGAAATCTGGACGCTGATGCGATTGAGTGAAGGATCGAGTTGTCGACATATTGAAAAACTGATGCTACTGCCAATAAGAATCTGTTGACCCCTAATTAAACACTCTTGAATTGTTTTCATGAGAGTGATATTTCTTCTACTAGTTGAATGCCCGTGCGTTGCTACGGTCCAATAAAGTTACCATCATCACCCAACATCTCCTTGATCCCGATGACTACCTCAAACTTTTCAAACTTTTGTCCTCTCTACACATTTAAAATAATGCACATAAAAATTGCATACTCATGCTTATGCAGTTTTTGTTGACTGCGACCTTAATTTTATGTCACTTATGTTTAAGTATATCAGCGAAATATACGTTTTTTTACTTGTGAATATATATAGGGTGTCCTCGTTCTAATATAGATTTCCACATCCTTTTATAAGATAATTTGTCTGGTAGAAATGCAAGAGACGGGGAAATCCATGTATGAAACGAATGTCGACGGTATACCTGTACATGTTGAGTGACCAGGAAAAATAATAAAATTTTAGGACACACCGAAGACCAAACTCGTTGCTGCTAATACACCAGTGGATATGACCACTCTACCATCATGTATAGATAGAAAAAAGTATATGCTTCAAGTTAGTGTCGTAACTAAGGATTGTGAAGCTTATCAATCAGTGATCATCTAGTGTCTATAACAAAGCTATTAAACAATAAATTCTTACCACTATCACTATTCACACAATTGCTGAAATATCACCAATTTCCATAACTGGAGACATCATAGGAATCATCAATATTTTCAGGTCCTCTTTATTCATGCCAACCAAGGTGATCTTAGATACATTTCTTATCATGAATGCAATCAATTCTAGGCTGGTTGGTCAGCTACCATGACAAGATCTCCTTCCTTGTAACTGTTTTTGTCATCTACACCAATAAAAAACTCAAGACAATAAATAGTTAACTTTGTAGTTAAAGTTGACCACATTTGAAATAGTGACAATGCATTCATTCATCGGAAGTCCTGCTCTTAATTTCTTGTGTTAGAAAATGAACTTGTTCAATGGAAGTGCGAGAAAACTAAATTTGTTCATCTACCATTTTTAATTACACAAATAAAGTTGCTCCCTGGACATGTGAAAGAATGGTTAGTACTTTTTGACAACCTCAAAAAATCCAAAATTTTGTTCCAAGATAAGTTTGAAGTCTAATTTACATGAATGTGCATGTGTGTTTCACCTTGTCAATTTACAGAATAAGTGAATAATGGAGGTTCAATGTTTATACATTTATGCATATCTTTGAAGTATAATTGTGTATGTTGCATCCATAAGTAAGGCCCATGTTCAAGAATTACATGCATGAACGGAACTATTTTTTGTTTAGAAAATGCGGTATTTATTTTCTCTTACCTTTCCTTCACGAAATAAGTTTATTGCATCTTTGATCGATGATAAATTTTAAAATTTATCCATCCCACTTTTAGCATCATTGACAAAGAAAACTCCTGTCTAGTGAGTGATTAGCGCCAACGGTTCGAAAGAAACCAACTCCAATATCTTTACTATTTATCCATCGCTTGCACCGTTGCGACAAATCTCAGCTTATCACTTGAACTTATCTAGTTGTATGGATAATAGCGGAAAATCATGCAAGGTGTAGCCTGCCATAACTGGTCACATGTTCCCGAACTGCAATATAAGAGCAACGCCCATCACACAGTTCAAGTGGTGCTAAGATATCCTTGTCGAAACCTGAAAAATATAACAACCTAGACCTGAAATTGGCATGGGAAGACACCATAGGTGAGGTTTCGATTGTTACATCGATTTGGTCCTTCAATCGTGCTCTTCATCGTCGTCATAGAAATAGCAAGGATCTCTACATGTGGATTTGACTCTCCCCTAGCTGCAGCGGTGGCATCCAAGGCGGAGCTGCATAGGAAGACAAATACATTGTTAAAACAAATGAATATGCCATGAATATAAAATATCAATAGTGACGGGAAGACATACTAATGCTAACTAATTTTGATTACTAACGGATACATAAATGTTGGGCCTTTTAATTTATGTTAACACCAAACTTTCATTTAAGCAAACAAATGAAAAATTGGAAAACGAAAAACCTAACTGACATATAGGACTGTAGAAATTGGAGCTGAGAAGCGCACATGCTATTCGCGCTAAGCCATCTGTACATTCAAACTACATGCTTGATACAAAAATAACCTCAAGCTACATGTAATATAGATATGCTACCATGAGGGCAAACATAGAGAGAGAGAAACCTCGTCCAGGTGCACGTGCTAAGCTAGGTGATGAAATCTCATGTTTTTTGCTGCTGACTCCCAACTACTACGATGAAGGCACATGAGGGAAGGTACATTGGTCCGGGCTGCTTTGGAGTCGTGGTCCTGCTACGGTGGTGCCCCGCTTGATTCGTGAATCGTGACGCGGTTTCACCTCTTCTGGTAGGATGTTGGGGCAGGGCGATTCGTTTTCATCGGTCGTTTGTTTGTAGATGATGTGCTGTAAGCCACTTGGCTTTGTATCGTCTTGGGTGTATGTGGAGTTGTAGCATTTGGTGTTATATCGGTCGTCGGTCTCTTCTTCTATGTGACTGATACGTCTTTAAGGACGAATTCTCGGAAGAAAAAAAACACTAAGGTTTGCCCTCAAAACTATAAAGTACAAAAACTAAAAAGAAAAATTCCAGAGATTCTATATGACCTCGTACAGTCATATGTAAATGGTATGTATGCAAACATGTAGTCTGCCAAAAAAAGAAAATGATGTTTAAAACTTGCCAACATTGTTCAGTTTTATTGTTCTTCCATCATTAATGATGTTTAAAACTTGCCCGACTATTTCATGATGAGATCAAAAAATTAGAATGCTTATCTGAGGCCAACACCCAACAGTAATGCAAATGTCAAGTGCGGAAAAATCATTGGCCTCATCTACGGTTTATTTCCTAAAAAAAAGCCTTGGCAATGGCACAACACCAAATTAAATTACAATTCAAATAAAAGTGTATACTTTCTCCAATTATAGTGAAGCTAGCATATTTTTTTAAATACTATTGTAGAAATCTGAAATAAATTATATAGTACCTATTAATTATATTCCTTCAGCAAAATTTATTTTTACTAATCTGTGAGGAACTTTGATAGTCAACCACAACCAGAGTCTATACTCTATAGCAAATTTGCGTTCAAAGCCTGGTGTAAGGCAGGGATGACACATAAGGGCACCATTGCTGCCATAGGATCTCCACTGCCTACGGATAAGTCCCATCAAATTTAATCCACTCATATCCAGATAAAACAATCTTAACGACCATATTCATAGTATCATACCTGTAGATGACTTTGATGTGGCGAACACGACAACACCAATGATCTGAACAAGAACTACGACGTGGTGTACCCTCCCACATCTGCGGATCTCTTCCTCGTCGCCCTGTTGAACTACACCTTTAGCTTGCACCTGTGCTGATGCGCGCGAGCCACGTAGAACCGGATACGTTGCTTTGCATTCTTGCGGCACCCCATCTACAGGCCCCAACAAAAATTGAGTGCATTACTACCTTGTGACATGCACAAGTACCAGTCCTTGAGGTTGGGGACAAACTTGGTGGCTCTCCGGTCCAGCGCGCCGATGTCCGAAGCACCGCCCCGATCGTTGGCAGCTCGAACGTAAGATCGTGAAGGTTGCCGCCACCGCACCATCACAAAAGCGTTGCATTTTACAGATTGTTTGCGTCGATTAAGAAAGATCCTTTTATACAACGACATCGTACTTGCAGAATTTTTTTTTGGTATGTATGCAAACATGTAGTCTGCCAAAAAAAGAAAATGATGTTTAAAACTTGCCAACATTGTTCAGTTTTATTGTTCTTCCATCATTAATGATGTTTAAAACTTGCCCGACTATTTCATGATGAGATCAAAAAATTAAAATGCTTATCTGAGGCCAACACCCAACAGTAATGCAAATGACAAGTGCGGAAAAATCATTGGCCTCATCTACGGTTTATTTCCTAAAAAAAAGCCTTGGCAATGGCAACCAACACCAAATTAAATTACAATTCAAATAAAAGTGTATACTTTCTCCAATTATAGTGAAGCTAGCATATTTTTTAAAATACTATTGTAGAAATCTGAAATAAATTATATAGTACCTATTAATTATATTCCTTCAGCAAAATTTATTTTTACTAATCTGTGAGGAACTTTGATAGTCAACCACAACCAGAGTCTATACTCTATAGCAAATTTGCGTTCAAAGCCTGGTGTAAGGCAGGGATGACACATAAGGGCACCATTGCTGCCATAGGATCTCCACTGCCTACGGATAAGTCCCATCAAATTTAATCCACTCATATCCAGATAAAACAATCTTAACGACCATATTCATAGTATCATACCTGTAGATGACTTTGATGTGGCGAACACGACAACACCAATGATCTGAACAAGAACTACGACGTGGTGTACCCTCCCCACATCTGCGGATCTCTTCCTCGTCGCCCTGTTGAACTACACCTTTAGCTTGCACCTGTGCTGATGCGCGCGAGCCACGTAGAACCGGATACGTTGCTTTGCATTCTTGCGGCACCCCATCTACAGGCCCCAACAAAAATTGAGTGCATTACTACCTTGTGACATGCACAAGTACCAGTCCTTGAGGTTGGGGACAAACTTGGTGGCTCTCCGGTCCAGCGCGCCGATGTCCGAAGCACCGCCCCGATCGTTGGCAGCTCGAACGTAAGGTCGTGAAGGTTGCCGCCACCGCACCATCACAAAAGCGTTGCATTTTACAGATTGTTTGCGTCGATTAAGAAAGATCCTTTTATACAACGACATCGTACTTGCAGAATTTTTTTTTGTTTGGCGTGAGAAGAGATGAGCAGGGAGAAAGGACGCGATCTCGCTGCCTTTATTTGCCAATAATATTTTTTTTCAGCGGAAACAAGGGAATCACATCCCATTTATCTGAAGACATGCACCTTGTGTAAAAAGGAAAGAGACGAGCGGGAAGGAAGGATGGGATCTCGCCCTCTTTATTTGGCAATAATAATTTTGTTAGCTGAAACAAGGGAATCACATGTCAATTTTTATTTGAAGACATTCACCTTGTGTAAAAAGGAAACAGACGAGCGGAGAGGAAGGATCTGATATCGCTCTTGGAAATAATAATTTGGTTAGCGGAAATAACGGGATCACATAACAAAAAAAAATTGAAGACACATTGTGTAAATAGGAAAGAGCTGATCACATCTCGATTTTGTTTCTGCGGATGGTAGGATAGACAATGAAAAGATTGGACGGACCAGATGCTCCCAATGACGACCATCAAACGCGTTGAGTGTCAAACGACCAACTCCAATTTAATAGTAAAGATGCACGCTATCCTCCTCCACATTTTAGGGAATCTTGTGCAACCCCCTTCTCTTTCTTACTTTTAAACCACAAGTTCAACTTGTGAAATATATAAATATTTGGGTTCACAATGAGAAGAGCTTCAAAACAAGTATAATATTGAATATATTTTCATAATATTTGAAATTGAAGTTTTAAAACTTGGTGAAACTTAAAAAACTGACAGCTGGTGACTTTTTTCTTGAACATTTTGTTTCACTGTGTTTAAAGCTTTGTTCATCATAGTTAGAGAATATTTGAAAATTTCCTTTGAAGTTCAAACCATAAAATGTATTGATAAAAAAATAACCAACATGAAAAGTCGAGTTCAAATGCTAAGGGAACACTTAATGGTTCCAATTAAACCATGGTGACCAGAACTCAGGTTTCGTTGGGTTTCATAAGGTTTCAAAATCAACGGTTCATTGTGTTTTAAAATCCAGGCTTCAAAATTTGTCACAATAAACTATTCAAGGCTTGTTTAGAAGACATCGTTAAAATAAAAACACGTATTCAAACTGATTGTTATTTTGATAATTATTCTGACATACATGGATGTTTTAAATTTAGGCTTAGAAAATAAGTTGATGGACTAATGGACGAGAGATAGTCTGGAGGTGTCAGAGGCATTATACCATATGCACGTAAAAGATTTTTTGCATGTCCAAAATTCAAAGCAAAGAAGGGAAAATAAATTATGCAAAGCGCCCATGCTAGAAAAACATTTCTTCTGACATAGTATTACTTCGAGCGCATACAAGCTCGACCTGACCTCTTCGGGTACACATCAAGTACACACCAAGTACTTCAACTCATCCGCGAACACCAGATGCCTTTTTGACCGCGCGTAAGATCAACTATGCTTCGGTCGTTCCTTTTTGCGGCGATTATACACACCAGCAGCAGAGAGCAGGTAGGCGGCTCTCCCCTGCGTGCCGTGTTGACTGACACCGACTGGTAGCCAGATAGTCAACACGTTAATTGCTAAAGTTGAGCTGCACACACGCCATGCGTGCAGGCCAACTGACGACTAATAAGGAGATTCTACAACACACAAATTCCATAGGATAATATTAGTTCTGTCTGAGATAAAGGGGACGTTCCCTCGATCAGGAGATGCCCTTAACTAGCGAGCATGTCCACGTACGGCTTCCTTCAGCCTTTGCACCACCCTGTCGATGCTGCCCTGCTGCTCCCCAAGCTACAAAAATAATGCATCTTGTTAACTATGTTGAATATAAATATATTATCTAGTCATTTTCTTAGTTTAAACTTTTGGTTTAGTTGAATAGTACATCAATTATATATGTGGTATCAAAGCTAAGAGATATTAAATTTAAAATAATGCTCACGCATTGTTAAAAAGAGGCTTACACCAAATCCACGCTAAAAACTAAAATAACGGAGTAGCATAGCCACTTTTCATCAGGTCGAACTTTTAATTGAGTTGGCTACTCACCAGCACGTGAATGGTGTAAACGGCCCGAGCGCCGACAATGGAGAAGTGCGCATTTTGCACCTCGCCGCCGGCCTCTTCCACCGCACGCACCGCGCGGTGAAACGACGCACCGTCGCTGGGCGGGGCGCCGGTGACGAGCATGGCGTGTAGGCCGGAGCCCAGGCGCTGGACAGTTACATCCGGCAACACGGCGGCCGCCGCCCCGGAGGAGGAACCTGAGCCGGATCCCATGTTCTGCTGGTTCGTCGTCATGGCCGCCGTCAGCTCGCGCTTCCGCTCCTTGAGCCTCTCCACCCGCTCCGCCGTCCGGCTGATGTACGCCGCCGCCTCACCAAGCCTTTCAGGCCTCGTCGCCGCTACCTGTGCACGCACAAAAATCCACTCACGATCAGATGTGTGCATGGCGTATGTACGTGTATGTTATGCATGCGATGTATGTACGTACTGCGGGAGAAGGCCCGTCGCCGGAGCGGACGAGCGTGTCAAGGCGGTAGTAGAGCCCGTTCATGTGGTTGCGGCGGTTGCGCTCCACCGTCTTCCGTTCAGGCTTGCCGCCGGCCGGCATAGGACGATCCGGCGGCGGCGGGGGCGGCATCTCCATGATGACTGTGTACGTACTTACTTACGTTGGCACCCCTGGTTCCTAGACCGTCACTAGGTCACGAGTTAGCTAGCTGCTTGCAAGGTGTGTTGCTCGAGCGGCCGTGTGCATGCTGTATATATGGCTTGCTAGCGGGTTGGATCTTAGTACCACGCTGTGCTAGTCAATCGCCGGAGTCGTGTCAAGTGGAGTACATCCAGGAGAATGGAGCATCTGTGTGTTAAGCTTTTAGACCAAGGACCACGACCATCTTTCCGTAAGCTTAATTTCAGCACCGCCCATTTAAGAATTGATCAAATACATTTTCCGTTTCATATTAGTTTGTTGCTGGTTTAAAACAGTTTTATACTAAATCAGCAAAAAATATTATGAAACAGAGAGGAGTAATGAATTTGCCCATTATATGAGGACCGTACGACCCCGCGGTAATTAACATCGATCGGCACAAGTGGTATATCTAGATATCTTTCTTCATAAGACTTCCCTCCTAACTCCGAGTTGAGAGGATGACGGCGCTCGTCGCCTCTTCTCATGGCATCGGTGTAGCGAGGGAACTGCAGCCACTGCGGGCCGGTGGCCGCAAGATACAACAACGGCGCGTTCAGTCCGATCAGGGCCTGATGGGCTCGGACGAAAGGGATGTGCGGGCTCCTGCGGTCAACGGTGTGCGGTCCTCGTTTGTGTTCCTTCCGCTTCACGAGGGCGCCTGGAGCATCTGCTCTAGCCATGGGGGTGGTGGTCTTCTCTTTCATCAGAGGAGATTGACTAGTTTTGTCGCTAGCTTTGGCGGATCTCGCGATCTGTCGTCTAGTTGCCGGCGGTGAGGCGTAGCTGCCGGTGAAAGCTGGCCCCGACTTCGGTCATGGCGGATGATGGCGGCGTAAGTTCATCGTTACCTTGTTGTAAAATTATCTCTGCAGTCTACGTTCTTTTCGCCTGGGCTGCTTTGGGAGAAACCCCAGATCAGGGTCTCCCATATCGGACGATGGTTGTGCATAGCACTGTTCTACATATTAGGGGCATCGTGTTTGGAGCAGACAACAGATGGTGGTGGTGCTGAGGTGGAGTGGTGTGCATTTGCTGCATCGGCGTCGTCGAGTCTCGGCGGCATGGTGCAGCGGTATCTTGGAGATGGACGCAATGTGATGGGCATGTGCAAGATGGTGCCATCGTCTGGCGCTGTGGCGGCGTCGATGGCAGGCATGGCAATGTCAATGTGGTGATTCCTCTTGATGATGGGTTCGAGGAAGATGGCGATAGCGATTTCTGCGGGGTGTGCAATGGCGTGCACTGAGAGTCTCCGTAACTAGTTGTGCTTCTCACCAGCCAATGGGCGGCTTGGGAAGGCATTCGGTTTTAGATGATTGATGACCCACAAGTATAGGGGATCGCAACAGTCTTCGAGGGAAGTATTATCCAATTTATTGATTCGACACAAGGGAGACAAAGAACACTTGGAAGCCTTAACAACGGAGTTGTCAATTCAGTTGCACCTGGAAACAGACTTGCTCGCAAGAGTTTATCAGTAGTAACAGTTTTATAGCAATAGCAGTAGTGAAATAACAGCAGCAGAGTAACAAAGACAGCAGTAGTGATTTTAGTAAACAGAAGGATTAAAATACTGTAGGCACGGGGACGGATGACGGGTGTTGCATGGATGAGAGAAACTCATGTAACAATCATAGCAGGGCATTTGCAGATAATAATAAAACAGTGTCCAAGTACTAATCAATCAATAGGCATGTGTTCCAATTATAGTCGTACGTGCTCGCAATGAGAAACTTGCACAACATCTTTTGTCCTACCAGCCGGTGGCAGCCGGGCCTCAAGGGAAACTACTCGGATATTAAGGTACTCCTTTTAATAGAGTACCGGAGCAAAGCATTAACACTCCGTGAACACATGTGATCCTCACATCACTACCATCCCCTCCGGTTGTCCCGATTTCGTCACTTCGGGGCCATTGGTTCCGGACAGCGACATGTGTATACAACTTGCGGGTAAGACCATAAACAATGAATATCATGATGAAACAATAACATGTTCAGATCTGAGATCATGGCACTCGGGCCCTAGTGACAAGCATTAAGCATAACAAGTTGCAACAATATCATAAAAGTACCATCTACGGACACTAGGCACTATGCCCTAACAATCTTATGCTATTACATGACCAATCTCATCCAATCCCTACCATCCCCTTCGCCTACAGCGGGGGAATTACTCACACATGGATGGGGGAAACATGGCTGGTTGATGTAGAGGCGTTGGCGGTGATGGCGGTGATGATCTCCTCCAATTCCCCGTCCCGGCGGAGTGCCGTAACGCGAGACTTCGGCTCCCGCGACGGAGTTTCGCGATGTGGCGGCGTTCCGGAGGGTTTCCGGCGACTTCGACTTCTCTTCCGGCGTTTTTAGGTCGAGGCGAATAAGTAGTCCGAAGGAGGGCGTCGGAGGCCGGCCGAGGGGCCACACCACAGGCCGCGCGGGCCCCCCGGGCCGCGCCGCCCTATGGTGTGGGGCCCTCGGGCCTCCACTTCAATTGCCCTTCCGGCTCCGTTAGTTTCCTCGGGAAAATAGGGCCTTCCGCATAAATTCCGAGGTTTTTCCCGAAAGTTGGATTTCTCGCACAAAAACGAGACACTGTGAGCAGTTCTGCTGAAAACAGCGTTAGTCCGTGTTAGTTGCATCCAAAATACACAAATTAGAGGCCAAACAATAGCAAAAGTGTTCGGGAAAGTAGATACGTTTTGGACGTATCAACTCCCCCAAGCTTAGCTTATTGCTTGTCCTCAAGCAATTCAGTTAACAACCGAGCGATAAAAGAACTTTCACGAACACATTTGCTCATATGATGTATATATTCTCATGTTATGGCTAATACTTAAGCAGCTCATAATGAGACACATGCAAATAAGATCATCTAACAGCTATGTCAATCATGGAGAGGTACCAACAATTAATAATAAGCATCAAGAATCATGTACATAAGCAAGATTGCAATGTTCATAAGAGAGTATGATAAAGTGGTATCTCGCTTGCTTGTATTTGATTGGCAAAACATAAATGCCTGGGCACCTCTGGAGTTCATAGAAAGACTAGAAGTAGTGATTGTCAAAGATAAAAGCATCAAGGTTATACCACAATCAATCATATTTTGAGACAAGCATATTATACTAAGAACGACAGTTGTGCTCTCAAGAAAGTGCTCAAAGAAAGGATGGAAACACAACATAAAAGTAAAAGATTGCCCCTTCGCAGAGGGAAGCAGGGATTAACATGCGCTAGAGCTTTCCATTTTTATAAATCAGGAGTAAAATTATTTTGAGAGGTGTTTGTTGTTGTCAACGACTGGTAATGGGTACACTAACTACCTCGCCAACCGGACTTTCAAGAGCGGCTCCCATGAATTATTGCATATATATTTGGCACTCCTTCCAACCTTTCTTGCACAAACCATGGCTAATCGAATCCTCGGGTGCCTGCCAACAATCTCATACCATGAAGGAGTGCTTTTTTTTATTTTAGTTTTATTATGATGATGACACTCCCCCCAACCTTTGCTTACACAAGCCATGGCTAACCGAATCCTTCGGGTGCCGTCCAACAATCACAAACCATGGAGGAGTGTCTATTTAAGTTAATTAATTCGGGACTGGGAATCCCATTGCCAGCTCTTTTTGCAAAGTTATTGGATAAGCTTATGTGCCACTATTCCATATGAGAGTCCGTCAAAAGTAAATAACAAGGTTGAAAGCTAAACACCACATACTTCCTCATGAGCTATGAAACATAAACACAAATTGAGAAGCATTTTGAAGGTTTTAAAGGTAGCGCATGAGAATTTACTTGGAATGGTTTGAAATGCCATGAATAGGTATTTATGGTGGACACTCTGAATAACTTGGTTTTCATGTGTTTGGAAGCACGAGCAGCGTTCCCGCTCAGTACAAGTGAAGGCTAGCAAAAGACTAGGGAGCGACAAATCAAGAGAGCAGTAACTGTCATAATCATGCTTGCGGCAAAATATATTAACGGAGGCATAAAAGTGATACAAGAACTCTGAAGCAATATAAATCATCGAGGCTTAATTGACTTTTTGTTCAGTCATATGCATGCGTGAGCATGTGCCAAGTCGATATAAATGAATTATTCAGAGGAGGATACCACAATGCCATACTTACTTATGAATAAAACAATGCAAGCAAACATCCATGACATGCTACTCATATTAATAGATTGGAGCTAAACATGAGAGATCATAAACTACTAGACTTTCTCAAATAACATATACCTCACATGAACCAACTAAGCATGCTCACATGGATGAGTATATGTACAAAAATGAAAACAAATAGAGTTCATACCAGCCTCTCACCACAATCAGATTGTCGTAGATCGTCATTATTGCCTTTTCACTTGTGTAGCTTGGATAATATGAAATGAAAACCACGCTCCAGCCACCGAAGACCATTGAACTCATAAAGAACTTTACAAACCAAAGAAGAACAGCAAATATTTTTGGTGTTTTCGAATTAGAAACAAGAACAAGAGGAAACAAACAAACAAAGCAAAATCTTTTTGGGTTTTCTTATAACAAACTAGCAATAGAAAATAAAGTGAAACAAATGCAAGAAACCAAAGCAAACAAATGGTGAAGAGAAACGACAGAAATATTTTTGGTCTTTTTGTGTTTTGGAAAGGAAACAAAGCAAAAACAAGAAATAGCAAACTAAAAGAAACGCAGAAAAGCGAGATGGCAGAAATCTGCCAAAACCTGACAGCAGTACAGAAATCGATTTTTACAAAAATCTTACGTTGCTCAGTTCAAAAAGTGTTCAACTAATGAAAGTTAGATAACAACCTGGGGAACCTGCACAAAAATTTTCAGCTCAAAATGACGATCTGGCTATTTTTGAGAATTTTTACGGTAACGTTCCAGAATCTGTTTTCAGGCAGCACTTCCCCAAATATCATCTTCCTCTCATTAGAAAACCACTCAAAGGAACAAAACAAGTATGTACAAGTATCCAGCAATCATAATATGCAAAGAATGAGTGATGCCGGTATACCTCCCCCCAAGCTTAGGCTTTTGGCCCAAGTGGAGTTCAACCCCAACGAGGGTCGTTGTTCCTCGCCGGTGGGTAGTCCATGGAGTAGTCATAATAAAGCTCCTGTGCAGAAGAAAAGCGTGGAGGCTCCGCATATCCACCATGTTGATGCGAGGAACTTGCTGCATCGGATGATGAGTCGAGGTGCTCCTCGACCTCCGTGTCGTCTCTTGCATGTTGGTCTCCTCTCTCTATGTGTGCATCCAATGGCACCTTCCGTGACCGACCAATCTCCCCGGAATCAAGGTTAGACAAAACAAGCGCAGCAATCTTACTAGTTTCTCAGTTTTCTTAGTTATTCTCCAAACTTTCTTATAAAATATCATCTTATAATACAGGTTACCCAAGTTGGAGGAATCTGAAACAAATTCATGTTTAATCATAGAGGCTATGTCAAGTTTTTCTATGGGGAACGGAATATCAAAATGATGAGGTTCTACATTATGAAAAGCTAGTAAACGGGAGGCGATGAGGCCTCCACACATTCCACCTTTCTCACGGTTAGTAGCAAGTCTATAAGCTATTAATGCCCCCAAATTATAAGACCTACTATTTTGCAAAGTGCTGCAGCTAGAAAAGCCAAATCCGGGATAGAAAGTTTACTACCAATCCTTTTGGCGAGAACGCATTTAGTAATAAAATAAGCAAAGTAGCGGATAGCCGGGAGCTGAATACTAGTGATTTTACCACTTTCACCTGAGAAACTCCTTCCATCGCAAATCATCTTGTAAAGATCCGAGAGTTCTTGCGGCGATCCCCTTATCTTCTCGCACGACCCCCATTGCGGTATTCTAATTGCCGCACAAAAAGCACTAAATGGCAAGTTGACAGCTTTATTGTAAATTTTATACTCGGACCGTGGGGTTAGATCGCGACCAATTAAACTTGAAATCCTGCACAAAAGCCATAGTTAATTTTACATATTGTCTTGGCTCTCCTTCAACAAAGTCACTCAGCCCTCGCACGAGAAATTAGAGTTTGAACATCTTCAAATATCCCCGCGCTTCTCATGAAATCCGCGCACGGGTAGTAAGAGGGGTATACTCCCTCTTCACGATTGACTATCATAACTTGTTGGACTTCCAATTCTTGCTGGTTCAAGTGATATCTATTCCATTCCATTTTCTGAAATTACAACAACCAATATAGAAATTTGATTTGGTGACATAAAATTGAGGGAAACTACCATAGGAACTTGCTAGAGTACTAATCATGCATCAAAACTAGTTTCTACCACTTAGAACAAGCATGCAAGCTCACTAAACATGTTACCTACAGCAGCTAAATATTCAAGATATACTCAACCAAACGAAATTCTACTTGGATGGGTGGAGGAGTCACATACCGAAGAGCAAATGTGCCAAATTTCAGACAGAAATCTGGGCTGAGCAAAGAGATCGAGAAATCTGGAGCTCGGGAGCAAAAACGCGAGAGAGATGAACTTGGTACGAGTTTTTTCGGGAGAGAGAAGGTGCTGGGAGAAAGAGATGACAAAGTGGGGCAGAGGGGAGCCCACACCACATGGTGGCGCGGCCACCTCCTTGGCCGCGCCGGCCTGTGGTTTGGCGCCCTCTGGTGCCCCACAGGTCATCCTCTCGGTGCTCCTAGTGCCTCGTCGAAAAATAGGACCAACGGTGTAATTTTCGCGAATTTTTGAAAACTTTGAAAAATGCACATTTTCTGGGTATTAAGTTTATTATTACTAGCCAGGAAATTTTTTGAAATCTCAAATCAACTAAGAAACTTTGCAAATTAAAAGTGCTACAGCAACTAAAGCAAGTGGAGAAAGAAAGATATGTTGTTTGCCTCCTCTATGCATATAAAAGGTATTTGTTAACAAGGTTGATCAAGTCTTGCCACCAAATAAATTTTACATAGCATATGAAGAAATAAACCTCAAATCAATCATGTTACCTTGAATTGTATTGATATGGATCCAATAACAAGAGTTTGATATTCTTCTTTAGGCTCATATATAGGACAATCGATGGTTCCCACTTTGATAGTTCTCATATTAGAAATAGTATTAACTCCGCAGGCCTTTTCAATCCTCTTGGGGAAATAGACGGTGTGTTCCTTATCATCAACATTGAAAGTAACCTTTCCTTTGTTGCAATCAATAACAGCCCCTGCGGTGTTAAGAAAAGGTCTCCCAAGAATAATAGACATATTATCATCTTCGAGCATTTCCAATACAACAAAATCAGTTAATATCAAGCAGTTAGTAGTAACTTGAACAGGAACATTCTCACATATACCAACAGGAATAGCAGTAGATTTATCAGCCATTTGCAAAGATATATCAGTAGGTATCAACTTATCTAAGTAAAGTCTCTTATAGAGAGAAAAAGGCATAACACTAACACCGGCTCCCAAGTCACATAGAGCAGTTTTAACATAATTATTCTTGATAGAACAAGGAATAGTAGGTATACCTGGGTCGCCCAACTTCTTTGGAATTTTGCCATTGAAAGAGTAATTAGCAAGCATAGTGGAAATTTTCTCATTGGGGATTTTCCTTTTGTTAGTAACAATATCTTTCATATACTTTGAATAAGGAGGCAATTTAATAGCATCAGTTAAAGGGATTTGCAAGAATAAAGGTTTCATCCAATCGCAGAATTTATTATAGTGTTCTTCTTCCTTTGATTTTAGTTTCTTAGCAGGAAAAGGCATTGGTTTTTGCACCCAAGGTTCTCTTTCATTACCATGTTTCTCAGTAATAAAATCTTCTTTAATATACTTTTTATTTTTAGCATGCTTTTCAGGTTCTTCTTCAACCTCTTCTTTATCAGGAGTATCATTCTTATCATTATCTTTATCATTATTATGTTCATTACCACTTTCAGTTTCAGCATCAGAAATAGAAATACTATTAGGATCATTAACAGGTTCAGAGGATTCTACAATATTTTTATGTTTCTTCTTCTTTTTCTTCCTAGAATGAGCACTAGGTTCAATGCGTTGAGAATCTTGTTCAATTCTTTTGGGATGCCCTTCATGATATAGAGGATCCTGGGTAGAGACACCACCTCTAGTTGTTACTTCATAAGCATGTTTTTCTTTAGCATTATTTCCTAACAAGTCATTTTGCACTTTAGTGAGTTGATCAATTTGAGTTTGAATCATATGAAAATGTTTAACAAGCATCTTAACATCATTGGAGGTTCTCTCCACAATATCATGCAATTGACTAATAGCTTGAGAATTTTCCATTAGATGATTCTCTACTCTCATATTAAAATTTTCTTGCTTAACAATATAATTATCAAACTCATCTAAGCATTGTGCAGGAGGTTTCGAATACGGAATATCTTCCCTAGTAAAGCGTTGAAGGGAGTTTACCTCAATCATGGACGAAGGGGGAATTATCTCACATATATCTTCTATAGGAGGTAGATTCTTCACATCTTCAGATTTAATACCTTTCTCCTTGAGAGACTTCTTGGCTTCCCTCATATCTTCATCATTCAATTTAATTAAACCCCTCTTCTTCACTATTGGCGTTGGAGTTGGTTCGAGCGTATTCCAATCATCATAATTCCAGCCTATTTTAGCCAATAATTCTTCAGCGTCGTCCTGGAGTTCTTTTCCTGAAAACACAACCAGCACAACTATCCAGGTATGCCCTAGAATCAATGGTTAGTCCACTATAAAATATATCAAGTAATTCATGCTTTTCTAAATCATGGTCGAGCAAAGCTCTAATAAGAGAGCAAAATCTCGCCCAAGCCTCAGGCAATTTCTCTTCATCTCCCTGATCAAAACTATAAACTCTTTGCAAAGCAGCATGTTGAGCACTAGCAGGAAAATATTTCCGAAAGAAAACAGCAAGCAATTCTTTTGGACTTTTAATAGAACCAGGTGGCAAATTATTATACCAAGTTTTAGCGTCATCCTTTAATGAGAACGGAAATATTTTAGCAACAAAGTAAGTACGCTTCTTAACATCATCAGAAAACAAGCTACTCAAAGTAGATAACTCAGTCATGTGTTCAACAAGCACTTTCTTTTTCAGTACCACGGAAAGGTGTTTTCTCAACAATAGCTATATGAGATAGATCAAGAGAAAAATCATAATCTTTATCCCTAATGTTTATAGGAAATGTGGCAAATTTAGGATCGGGAGACAAGTTTATATCTAACAGTATGTTCTGCAAGCAACTTTTTAATTTTTCTTGCATCAGTAGTAGCATTGCATTTTTCAATAAAATCATCATCAAGCTCCACATAATCTTCCTCAAGATCATCACTAGAGTATTCAAGTTCAGGTGAATTAACAGGTGTAGTAACATCAGGAGTTTCAGCATTTTCAATTTGTCTAGACCTAGCAATGGAAGCATCTAGAAAAGATCCCAATGAACCACTATCATCAAGCACAGCAGAAACATTATCAATATTATGAGAGTGTTCAGATTCAGCAGATGTACCCGCATGCGAAGCATGTGGCGGTGAAACAAGTTTATCAATCACAGATGGTGAATCAAGTGTAGCGGAGGTACTCGAATTGTACCTTTTCTTGTAGTGGATGGTAATATGGCGATCTTAGTATCGCGAGGTTTACCCATGATGGAGAATTTGCAGCGAACAATATTAATCCAAGTGAACTTCCAAATAAAGCTATGCTCCCGGCAACGGCGCCGTGAAAATAGTCTTGATGACCCACAAGTATAGGGGATCGCAACGAGTCTTCGAGGGAAGTATTACCCAATTTATTGATTCGACACAAGGGGAGACAAAGAACACTTGGAAGCCTTAACAACGGAGTTGTCAATTCAGCTTGCACTCGGAAACAGACTTGCTCGCAAGAGTTTATCAAGTAGTAACAGCTTTATAGCAGATAGCAGTAGTGAAATAACAGCAACAGAGTAACAAAGACAGCAGTAGTGATTTTAGTAAACAGCAGGAATAAAATACTCGTAGGCACGGGGACGGATGACGGGCGTTGCATGGATGAGAGAAACTCATGTAACAATCATAGCAGGGGCATTTGCAGATAATAATAAAACAAGTGTCCAAGTACTAATCAATCAATAGGCATGTGTTCCAATTATAGTCGTACGTGCTCGCAATGAGAAACTTGCACAACATCTTTTGTCCTACCAGCCGGTGGCAGCCGGGCCTCAAGGGAAACTACTCGGATATTAAGGTACTCCTTTTAATAGAGTACCGGAGCAAAGCATTAACACTCCGTGAACACATGTGATCCTCACATCACTACCATCCCCTCCGGTTGTCCCGATTTCTGTCACTTCGGGGCCATTGGTTCCGGACAGCGACATGTGTATACAACTTGCAGGTAAGACCATAAACAATTAATATCATGATGAAACAATAACATGTTCAGATCCGAGATCATGGCACTCGGGCCCTAGTGACAAGCATTAAGCATAACAAGTTGCAACAATATCATAAAAGTACCATCTACGGACACTAGGCACTATGCCCTAACAATCTTATGCTATTACATGACCAATCTCATCCAATCCCTACCATCCCCTTCGCCTACAGCGGGGAATTACTCACACATGGATGGGGGAAACATGGCTGGTTGATGTAGAGGCGTTGGCGGTGATGGCGGTGATGATCTCCTCCAATTCCCCGTCCCGGCGGAGTGCCGTAACCGGAGACTTCGGCTCCCGCGACGGAGTTTCGCGATGTGGCGGCGTTCTGGAGGGTTTCTGGCGACTTTGACTTCTCTTCTGGCGTTTTTAGGTCGAGGCGAATAAGTAGTCCGAAGGAGGGCGTCGGAGGCCGGCCGAGGGGGCCACACCACAGGGCCGCGTGGCCCCCCTGGGCCGCGCCGCCCTATGGTGTGGGGCCCTCGGGCCTCCACTTCAATTGCCCTTCTGGCTCCGTTAGTTTCCTGGGAAAATAGGGCCTTCTGCATAAATTCCGAGGTTTTTCCCGAAAGTTGGATTTCTGCACAAAAACGAGACACTGTAGCAGTTCTGCTGAAAACAGCGTTAGTCCGTGTTAGTTGCATCCAAAATACACAAATTAGAGGCCAAACAATAGCAAAAGTGTTCGGGAAAGTAGATACGTTTTGGACGTATCAATGATGTGCATTGGTGTATTTTCCGGGTACTAGCCCTTGTTCATGGTCACCTCTTTCATCACTTTTGTAGGTATAACGAGTTGTCACTAGAAATGTAGCTTGGAGTTGTCGCTAGAAAGGTAGTTTCAAGTTGATCTTTGTATCTTCCTCGAACCCATCATCCAGGTTCATCAATAAGGCTTTGTGAGATCCATGTGAGACAAATTGTATATGCATTTTTTTTCAAATTGTATCATGAACACCTTATTGATGATGAGAAAGTAAACCTTGAGTTTCTCACTAGGAAGCACAATCTTGAATCTCTCCAGGTTGTTCATGAAAACTTATGTTCCAGAATGAATCTCTTATCCCAAAGTAAACTCATGAAATCCATGAAAGCTTCAACACTCCTTGTTTAAAACGCTTTATCTAATGTGTGCAGCTCAGCTACCCGCTGCGACATGGGGGGTGATAATCTCTAGCAGACCCCTTAACACATTGAAACTTGTAAAATAATTCTTACAAGAAGTGAGCCTAGCTCACCTGGTTAGGGAAGTGGGTGTACAACCCAGCCATCCAGGTTCAACTCTCCAGCGACGTGAATTTATGTTCTTATTATTAATAAAATAAAATCACTGTAGGGGTTTTCCCTACCGTATTCCTTTCGACGTGAATTTATGTTCTTATTATTAATAAAATAAAATCACTGTAGGGGTTTTCCCTACCGTATTCCTTTTGAAAAAAATAATTCTTACAATTTTTGACGAAAACATTCACTCTCGATCCCCAGTACCCTATATCCTCAGTTTCTATGACAAATTTTTAGTGCACTGCAAACCGGAAAACGGTTGGCATGAGGGAAGTTTTAGCTCCCTCCATCGCCTTCCACCGCGGAACTCGCAGGAGTCCGCCACAAATTTCGCGACACTCTCTAGATACCGGATCTGGCAGTCCCACATGACCCCTGCCTCGGCCTTATGCTACACCGGAGCTGGCATGGACACCGCTACCCTCTCTTCTACCTGATCCTCGATATGATACCTAGGGCGGTGTGACCTACGAGCGATGCTGGAGGCCTCTTCCTCATCGTCTAGCTGACCGAGATAAGAACAAAGGTCGTGGGTTAGACTGGTGTGGGAGAGGCCCGCGCAGTATGCGGCCTCCCGTGCCACTAGTAGAAAGTGTTGGCAGCAGAATCACACGGGGGCACGACGCCGGAAGCCACCCAGACCAAGGTTTTCATTATCGCGATACTAGGAAGTATCATGTTCTTATCACTTGTATCGTATATATTGTAGTATTATGATACTATAGATTCTATTTTTAAATAAAAATACATGTAAATATACTCTTCAGCTCGCTACGCCATTGTGCCCTTAATTTTTTGTATAAGCATGAGATCGTATGGTATCGAATGTGTACCAGGATACTAACGATACCATGATACGTATCACGGTACATGTGGAATACTACCAGATTTAGATAGCACCGCAATATGTATCGATTCACAGTAATAGTATCGTAGAACTGTAAGATACTGCGATACGTATTGGGATACCCATGACAACCATGCTCAGGGCCTCAACTATGATGAAATCGCACATGCATGCGGCGGTGGAAGGCTCGGGGTTCTCGGTGGTGGAAAAATTGCACAGAGATGGGAGGGTGGGTTAAGCAGCTAGAGGAAGAAGAAGGGGAACGGGAGTGAAGGGGAAAAACAAGCTGAACTACGAGATTTTACGGGATTTTCTAGGGGTGCTCCTAATTTTGAAGGCAACATGCGAGCAAAATAAATGAAAAATGGGAAAAGAAGAGCGATAACATTCTGTAGATATTAGGTAGATATTTAAATTTGTTGAAATTTTGTAGCCAAAATAAACCTCCATTGACCACGGCATGTGACAAACAAAAGAACGATAACATTCTATTCATTTTTTCTTCATGTGAAGTTATATGCATTTTAAAAAATTCTTGTTGAGTATATTAATATGAAAATAATACATGTACCATAGCGTTTCATCCTTATGTGATTTCATTCCTTGTCTCCTCACATGTCGTTGTGCAATTAGGGTAATATTTATATATTTAGAAATATTTATCCAAAAACATAATCAAGAATAAATTACTAGTCGTTGAAAGTACATGTAGAATTGCTAAATGGGTTGCTTTATTCAACACATTGTAGAGCACCGCTTTTACTGCATCACGGGCCATTTACCAGGCAAGACCCGATGAGCGACGGTAGTCTAACGACATATGCAACACAAACTAAAAAATAAGGGCTTTCTTAATTCATAGAATAGTAAAAACATAGGATTAGGAAAAGTATAGAAATAAAATGTCATATCTACTTCAATTATATGAGAAGATGAAGGGCTTCTTTGATTTATATGATAGGATAAGTACAGGAATAGAAAAAAGCAAAGCATAAGATTGAAATGTCATGCCTATTTTAATCGTATGTAAGATGAAGTGTGTTTGATTGTAGCAAAAGAATTTTTCATGAGGTATGACATAATATTTTTCCATAAGATTTACACTACAAGATTCTGTAGGTTTTGTTTCTATAGAATATGTTCCTATAAATCAAACAAGTTGTGTAATTTTTTTGCGTATAATTCAAATCCTACATAATTCTTATAAAAATCCTACGATTCAAAGAAACTTGAAGTATATTTTACTATAGTAAAGGAACTTTTCGTAAGTTATGATCTAATGTTTTTGCCTATAGGATATACACTACAAGAATTCTATATAGTTACTTTCTATAAAAATCATTGATTTTCCTTTGTTTATCTAACTTTGATGTTCGGCATTGTGGGAGTCGGCTCCAAAAATTTGGGCCCCCGGAGGTTAAAGCAAAATGAGGTCCTAAATGTAAAAAAGTTCACACAACTAATATAATTAAAATTCTATGCTTACAAATAAACGGCTACGTGCAGCTCGACCTTCGTTTTAAGTTTTTCGTATAATCGATGCATACTTAATATTAATATGTATTATTTGATACGATAATTAGGAATTGTATTAATGCTAAAATTGTGAACGTAGCACTACAGAACACACAGAAAAAAAATCCAAAAAGAATATTCTTGGTCTAACCGGCCCTAATCTGACATCGATGCGGCGGTCAGAGATTCATTCACATATAGACAAACTAATATTCCTCTGTACACGTGCTTGTTTATATTCACCAGCGCCCGATTGAGAGAGACTATACAAGTCGATGAGATGCTCAGTTCGTGTTAGAGATATATCCCGTGTGCAGTTTAGGTAGTCTAGGATAGAGATAGATCTCGTGTCTTGTCTTGCACTCCAAGATGATCCCTGTACGCCTATATATACTCGCCCATCATATTCCGCATATCTCTCTCCCTCTCTATCGTTCTACATGGTATCAGCCGCAAGTTCCTGATCTAGCCGCCGCACAGCTTCCGCACCGCGCCGCCCCCGGGGAGGTCTCTCCATGGCCTACTCCGGGGGCCGCGCAACCCGTAAGAGGGTTCGTCCGCCGATCCGTTGATCCGCTGCCCTCGAGTCTTTTTTTTTCCAGTCCGTAGATTGGTTTGTTTTTGCTCCGCCGGTCGCTCGACCGGCGTTTTCTTTTTTGGTTTACCGATCATAGATCGGATTGAGTCGCCCACCGCCGCCGTCACCGCGCGCCTCTACTCCGACAACGACGTCGATCTATACCGGCCATCTTCATCAACCGCGCGGCACGGCCGCACGCGTCACACACGGGACGCCTACGTGCGACGCAGCAGGCTGTCTCGCCCGCGCAGTCTCCATCGCCGGTCCGTCTTCGCCGTCATCGCCCGGGACATCACCGACAACGTCGCCAACGACTCCAATCTGCGGCACGTCGTCCACGCCATGGCGCGTACAGCGCCGCCGTCGGTCTGATCAACCAACCGCGCGCACGTCTCCCGCCAAGCACGTCCCCGAGCACGCGCCTACCACCGATCGAGCTACGGGCTGCTGCTGTGTCGCCCCTTCGGGCCGCAGCGCCGCCGCCTTTGGTGCATGCTACCGGCCTCCGACGCGCCTTCCAAGGCGTGTACGTTGCTGGTGGCCTCCCGCCGCTGCATCGACTCGCGCCCTGCAGCTACGTCGGCCCCTCGGGTCGAGACGTCGCCGCACGCAGTCTACTTCGCCGTCCCCGCGCACCGACGTTCCAGGCTACTACCGCGCCGCCCCAACGGCGCAGGTCGCCACCGTCAGCGCAAGGTCTACGTCAAGCCGCCGGGTTCCTCCTCGCCAACTTCGAGTACCGCCGCCGCACCTCCACAGGTAACCTGCATGACCACTTTTGGTCGTTGCAGGCCTCGCCGACCACCTCTACAGTCTAGGCATCCAGCATGGTCACTCCTGGTCACCGCTGGTTTCGCCGCCTTCTACGTCTCCGTCCACCACGACCTCGCGCCAGCGTCATCGACAACCGCGGACTGCATCGGCACCTCTCCCTCTTCGCCGCTCTGCGTCTCGCCACCGCTCTGGAGGCCACCTCTGCTGGTCCCCTGACACTAGCGCATGGTCCATGATGGTCCCTACCCCCGCACGCCCGGTATTGGCAACACCGACGCGTGCCTTCTTCCCCGACGCGTCCCCGAGCCTGGCAAGCTCGCGCCAGCGCCTCGTCTTCATCGGCTTCGACAACGTCTTCATCGGCATCGACTCTTCTACGACTGCCTCGACCGCGTCGCCGACTTCGTCTTTGTGTACTCGGTTCTGGCAAAACCGGAGTATGCCTTCGTCCCCGACGTGCGCCTAGTTCTAGCAAAACTAGGGCAGCACCTCGTCCTCGACGGCTCGGACTGTATCGACTTCGGCATCGACAACCTCCACGACTGCCTCGACACGTCTCCGTCACTCTCCTCGCGCACTATGCGCTTGCGGCTTCATGTGCGGCTACCTCGACACCGGCACCCGACCACGACATCGACCACGGCATCCCCTCGCGCGGCTACCCCGACCAAGGTTGCACCGCCCAACGCTCTCGGCTCCCTCGACATCGGCACAAGGGCTACCACCTCGCCTGCGCCTCACCAGCTTCCTCTACAGTCCAAGCATCCGCGACGCAACTCCGTCCACGACGCTCCCGCCGTGACTGCGGGGGAGTGTCAGCCTTCGGGGTCCACTTCGGTTTATCTCCGGCTCGACCGTCCGTGACGCTACTGTTGTTCACGTCGCTCCCGCTACGACTGCGGGGGAGTGTTAGAGATATATCCCGTGTGCAGTTTAGGTAGTCTAGGATAGAGATAGATCTCGTGTCTTGTCTTGCACTCCAAGATGATCCTGTACGCCTATATATACTCGCCCATGAGGCTCAATAATATATCCATCATATTCCGCATATCTCTCTCCCTCTCTATCGTTCTACAGTTCGGAGGATATGTATCGCAAGAACTGGAAACGACAAGTTAAGCTGTTTTTGAGGAAGTGAATGTCGCAAGCTGTACGAATGCGCGAGTCGTCTGATTCCCTAGATGATGATATGGTGACATACAGGCATACAGCACTCTCCAAGCATCTTTTTCCGTCTTTTCTATTTCTCTCTGAGAGATAAAAGGATCATCCTAAAGTTGCATGCTGCTCTGGTCCTCCTCTTTCTCCTTCAGTCTTCGTCTTGATCTACAGGAAGGAATGTGTCCCAAAACTTCGAACCGAAAGTATTTAGCTATCTCCATTCAAAAGTCATGGACGTCTAAAACCACAAGCTGACAAGAAAAATGCACTACGATCGTCGTGTCACAATCCTACGACTGGACTAGCAGTTCGAGCTTTACTCAGGGATGGTAATGAGCAAAGCCGGAGCTAGGATTCCGTATTCGGGTACGGAACAACGACAACCATTGCACACAATGATGGTTTTATTTGTCTATATGCAATTTATCCCTTCTACACCCAACTTTAATAAGGCAAGTCAGTCAATTTCTCTATATATTCCTTTCCTCTCCATTCGACATCTTCTCCAATTGTAAGAAATCTCTGCCACGGTTCTGTTCCCTTGGGCACAGAGATGACAATTGGCCACAGGACAAGCATCGTAGCTTGATTGGAGTTTTTCGTTAGTTTAGATTTGCTTAAAAGGAAATAACACATGCTTCAATCTAAATTGAGTTTCGTTCACACTTTTATTTGGACTCCGGGTATTGAAATACACACCTTGATATTCATGGGACATTTGTATTTTGATCTGTAGCCACTTGTATTCTTAGTGTCCAGTTAGTACTAAAAAAAATCATTGCTACTATGTTCTTTGTCTAATTTGATGTTGGGCATTGCGAGGGTCGTCTCCTAAAATTTGAGCCCAAAGGGAAAGAGAAAAATGAGGCCTTAAATTTTTTTAAATTCGTACAGCTAATATACCAATGCATACTTTTACTTAAGCATATACTAGCACAAAACCCGTGCGTTGCTACGGTGTCACACTAATTTGAATTGCTATCGTTTTTTTTTTTTTTGAGAATTGACCACTCTTTATTCTATTAAAAAAACAGTACAAACGCAGACGGTCACATACACGTGTATACACTCAGCAATATGAACACACACACGCACACCCTACCTCTATGAGCACCTCCTGAAAACGAACCTCTCTCCTGTAACCCATACCTAGATCCCTAATCGGTGTTTTTTTCAAAAATCCCATGATGCCCCTAGTAATCTTCCACCGACTCATCGCCTCTTTTACACAAACGCGATCAAATCCGAGCCCCCATCCCCCTTTTCATCGATGGCTCCGTTCTCGACCCTCCTCCTTTTGCATCGCGCAATGGCGCCGCCCGCTTCAAACCCTTTTTTTAACTTTTGAGTGGCATAGTTTTTATTGAATTTTTTTCATATCTAACAGAAATTATGTTGTTCACTTGAATGTGGCTGATTGCTATGTGCAGTCATCTTTATATTCGTTTACACGTGAACTTAAAATACATACCTATTTATTTGTTGAACTAATTAACTACTCCTATAAGGTATTGTAGTTCCGAAGAGAAGCACGGATTCTAATCATACTTGCCACCACAGTACAAAACACGATTCTCATGTAAACATTATATCTGTGATCCGCGCAACAGCTTTCAAGTATATTATCATCCATTTACGGGGATATAGTTCTAGGCTATCTATAATTTGGCCTCCTGAACTGAACTCCATTTGGACAAAAAAAAAACCACCTGAACGCCTGAACTGTTACAGTTATATTCAGATCGTTGGCCTGATTGCAAAGCAGGAAACAAATGGAATGGAAATTCCTCTTCTATCGTTAAAGAGGATTGACGAACGGCAGGCCTCTCGTCCCATCGCGTGGCCATCGCAAACGGAGCTGGAGGGAGCAGCGGCCGACCTTGCCGTGCCCCTGCCCTGCCTTCTGCCCGAGCTCGCCGCGCCCGTCCCCTGCCGAAGCTCCCGCGGCCATCCTTTGCTCCAGCTCGCCCGCGGCCGTCTCCGCCTGATCTTGCCCGCGGCCGTCACTGCCCGAGCTCGCCGTGACCGCCATCTGCCATGGCCCGCGCACGGGCGTCCCTGCCGGAGCTCGCAGCGGCCATCCCCGCACGAGCTTGCCCGCGGCCGCTGCTCGCGCCTGTTCGCTCGCGCGCTCGCTCGTCCTTGCCGGAGCTCGCCGCGCTTGCTCGCTCGCGGAGCTCGCCCATGCTGCACCTCGCCCGCGGCCGCCGGAGCTTGCTTCGCCCATCCCTGCCGAGGTCGCCCGCTTCCGCCACCCGGGGCTGCTCGCTCGCGTGCGCCGCTCGTCCCCTGTAGGACACAATCGTTGTTGCTGGTTGTCGCTTGGTAAGAAATTGAGAGTCGGGCAATGGACGACGCGTTGCTGATGATCCATATCCCCCGCATGCCCGAATGCGTTCGGTCGTTACAAATTTCCTTCTTGATCTTGATCCCCGTTCCCGGGGATTAGCCGGGGAGATTGTTCGGCGAGAGGAGGCGGGAAAGAATAAAAGAAGACAACCGTGAAACGGCGGGAATCTCGCACGAGGGGCGCCGGCGGCGGCTGCCTCGGCCGGAGGGGCGCCGGCGGTCGGCGAGCGCTCGGCCGGCGGCGGGAGGGCGCGCGGAATGGTCTCCGGCGGAGGGGCCTGGAAGAAGTGTCCCCGGCGGCGGGATGCATTACGACGACGGGAGCCGCGCAGAGGAGCGCCGGCGGCGCGGACTCGGCGCGGTGTGCACCGCGTGGGTCGTCTCCTTTCGCGCAGAGCAGTTCTATGCCTGCTCTCGGCTAGCGGAGAAAAAAGAAAAACGAAACGAACCAACCGGTATACAATGGCTTTAGCAGTATTATGCGATTTGGTGGGAGGGTAAAACGGTCCAAAAAAAGCGTTGACGAAAATTTTGGCAGAAACCAACGGACCAAACCACGGAAACGTTAGCTCCTTTATTATTAGGTATAGAATCTTTCAATATCTGTTATTCGGTACCATTTTTAGAAACTGTAATTAATGCTTAAATTGTAAATGTAGCATTAATCAATAAATTGGCCTCATTTTCTACTGTAAGCATCACCCTTCTGGTATTCGTTAAAATCAAATATGCTTTGTAATTAAGCTTGTACAAGACATCACTTTTAATGAGAACTATCTTGGAAATCTTGGATGTGTGATACATAACTAGCTATTTCCCCAAAACGATTCAATCGTAGAGCTACGAGCATAGAGAAATTTATCAACTACTAATTATCATAAAGAATTCTTCTACTCCTACAATCTGCAAAATACTAGCAGAAACTTGTATTTATCCTCCACCTACCAGTGCAGCAAGAGAATTCAACAAATTACCATCACCGATCTTCTAATCTCGTATATAGACATGGCCATCTTATCTGCTCACCCCGTCTTCATTCATCCATTTAGGTCAGAATGGATCCATGAACTTGGGTTGGGAACAACCCTAAAAACAGTCACGTAGACGATATGAAATAAACAAAAATACTCCCTCCCACTACCTCACGTGCTTACTTTGCCGGCACTTTCTTGCCGGCACTTTGCCATTCCACCGCTAATACTATCTGGTTTAGCGGCAGTTTATAATTAGTGCCTCTAATGTTTCAGTAATTCAGGCGAATTGAAAAATTGCCGCAAATGCTTCAGCAATCAATGGCATTAATGGAAAAGTGCCGGTAATGTAGCGTTGTTTAACGGCAGTTTGCGGAAGTGCCGGTAACGTTTTCTGATTAACGTTTACAAAGGACCCCTCGGAAAATATTTAAATTATGCAGTGTAGTCCCTACAGCCCCACCTCTGACCACCTATGGCGCAAAATCAAAACTGACTACCGAAGCCTTGTCTATCGTCCCTTCGCTCCCGTCCTCTCCCAACCCCCTTCTCCGCCGCCGGTGTCGCCGGCCGTTCTAGCCATCTACCTCGCCGCCGAGCACTGCCTCGTTTCCGCCTTGTTTTCCTATCTCATCACCGCAACACTGAATCGTTGATTCCGCCATACCCGTGCCGCCTGGGCTAACCCTAGCCGCCTCGGCGCGACGCGGTTCAACATCCGCCGATGTCGGGCTCCTTCCGGCCAATTCACACTGGCGCGACACCGTGTAGGTCTACTACGCTGCCCCCCCCCCTCGCCGCGCGGTTATTCCGCTCCCACGGTGACCCTGGTCGCCACTGTCGGCGGCGCGGCTCCCACGCCTCGTGTTGCTCCTGTGCGTCTCCCTCGCGGACGCATCGTCTTCGGCCTCCTCATGGCCTCCCACACCGCCTAGATGCCCCTTCCTCAACTCGCCCCATGCGCGGCTACCCCGTGCACGTCGGCGGCCCATGGACCCTGCGCATGTGCGCTCGGTTGCCGGTTACAGATGGGAAGCCGGCGCACGCGACGGACAGTGAAGCGGTGGGTGCCGGGATCACGGAGTTGGAGGCAAAGCGGCTGGTGGCGGACGGCCGCGATAGCAACATCACCTTCGACGAGTTCCACCACTTCCATTGATACATCAGGTTCGTTGCCCGCTCGCTTGCTTGCCAGGGGTCCAATCGAGGTTCTTATTGGCTCGAATTGGCATTTGGAAGTCACTATGCAGTCTGAACTCTGTTATGTGCTAGTTTTTTCGATGCGTTCCGTGCTAGTCGATGCTTAATGCTTTAGAGCTTCATAAAATGCCCCATCGGCCATCAACAGTGTCTAACTGTTTTACAAAAAGGCAATTCGATTGGTTAAATCACACAAAACACTACATGTTTAATGTTAATTTAAGCATAAAACTACTACTTGTATTATGTCAAGTTCTGTTCAGTTGCGATACTACTGACGAGATCAAGTTCAATTGTCCATGATGCAGCGAACAGAATAAGGAAGTCCTTATAAGTGTAGCCTTCATCCACCTGAAGCAGGCCGATTTGTCCAAGCATATCGAAAACCTCTCTGCCGCTAGCCGCACCATACTGCTCTCCGTCTCCATTAGTTCGCCTTTCACCTCTTGGTTTATGCTCCATTGCGTGGGACATCATGGTTAACCATTGGTTGATTTTGCAGAGTCTTACCTGCAGTCACTCGTGAGGGCTCTGTCGCTACTCCTCGACGTCACCAACTTCTCGCGTTGGGTCAGCTGCAAACACTCCGTATCCATTTATCTTTGATTATTCATTTGTCATGCTGCGATTCTGAACACTTTTTTGTTGCTGAATGTTGTTTGCAGATCCAGAGAAAAGACGGAAGCTCCTGCAAATCCTTAGTGAGTTAACAATATGATTAGGGAATCTTGAGGTTATTTTTGTTAGCGCAATATGCTTGTTGTATTACCAGGGGGCCAAAGGCCACAATATATAGTACATGTACAGGTGCACATATGCAGAAAGCCCCCTAACATATGGGGAAACTACAATATATAGATATATACATCTAACACCCCCCTCAAACTCATGGTGGATCCACAACACTGAGTTTGGAGAGTAAGAAATCATGCTCGCGCTCGAGTCCGTGCCTTCGTAAAGAAATCCGCCAACCGCAAATCGAAGGCACATAATGAACCGCAACAACATCATCCTGTACACGAGCACGTGTGTAAAAAGCATCAACACCAATATGCTTGGTCAGCTCATGCTTGACCGGATCACGTGCAATACCGATAGCACCTGTCTTGTCGGACAAAAGTGGAGTGGGTGTCGTAACGGAGACCCCAAAATCTGCAAGCAACCACCGTAACCAAGTCACCTCGAGCAATCAACAAAGCCATAGCCCGCAACTCGGCCTCAACACTCGAACGGGAAAGCTGCGACCTGTTTCTTCGTCTTCCAAGCAACAAGCGAACCACCAAGAAACACACAAGAAGCGGAAAGTGAACGACGATCCGTAGGATCACTCGCCCACGTAGCATCCGAATAGCACTCGGAGCTGGAGAGAGCTGGAACGGGGAAAGAAAAGGCGACGAGTGATCGTGCCACGAAGGTAACGAAGAACACGGAGGAGATGACTATAGTGAACAAGTGGTAGGAGCTCGAGACAAGCCGACTCGGAATATGAACAGGATAAGAAATATCGGGACGAGTGACAAGCAAGATAAACAAGACTCCCAACAAGATGGCGATAATGGGTGGGATCGGGAAGAGGATCACCATCGATGGGACGAAGCTTAACATTAAGCTCCATAGGAGTATCAACCGTGCGCTCATCCCCAAGAGCGAGCACGAGCAAGAAGATCCCGAATGTACTTTTCCCGAGAGATAGAAAAGCCATCGAAGTGGATGAAACCTCAATGCCAAGAAAATAGCGAAGAGGACCAAGATCGGTCATAAGAAACGATCCCGAAGACGAGCCTTGACGAAGGCAATATACTCGGGATCATCACCGGTAATGATCATATCATCAACATAGAGAAGAAGAAGAGTACGTCCACGAGGAGAAGCGTGAACGAAAAGTGCTTCGGATCATGAAGACTAGGAGAGAAACCGGCGGCGGTCACCACGGAGGCGAAGCGCTCAAACCGAGGCACGAGGGCTTGTTTGAGACCATAGAGAGAACGTCGAAGACGACAAACCATCCCATCGGGAACGGAATACCCGGGAGGAGGTTGCATGTAAACCTCCTCACTCAACTCGCCATTAAGAAAAGCATTCCGAACATCAAGCCGGGAGACGGACCGGCGGCGAACGCAAGCAACGGCAAGCGGGGTACGCACGGTAGTCATATGAGCCACGGGGGCAAAAGTCTCATCATAGTCACGGCCGTGCTCCTGCTCGAAAACCACGAGCCACAAGACGCGCTTTATAGCGCTCAAGAGATCCATCGGAGCGAGTCTTAATTTTATAGACCCACTTACACGTGATGGGACGAACACCGAAGGGGGAGAAACAAGATCCCAAGTGCCGGTGCGCTCAAGCGCGGCGATCTCCTCGGCCATGGCAAGCTGCCATTCGGGATGACGCTCGGCATCCCGATAAGAAGTCGGCTCGGAAACGACGGAGAGACCATGCCGACTAGGAGAGTAACGAGCCGGAGCACGACGCCGACGAACAGGCCGTGAAGGGGAAGCTCATCTGCGAGAAGACAAGTCATCGGAAGAAGAGGAAGAAGGGACGACATCGGAAGGAGCTGAAGCCGGAGAACGAGGAGTACTAGGTGGACTAGACGAACGAGAAGATGGCGCCGAAGGGGCGCATCGAAGTAGGAGGGAGGGAGGAGGGACGGCGGGGGTGCATCCGGAAAAAGAAGAAAAGAGATATCATCCACCGGGTAAGTACCCGAGGTGGGGCGAGGATAGAAGGGACGCGTCTCATCAAACGTGACGTCACAAGAGATGCGCATCCGACGACCAACGGGGTCCCAACGGCCGATAGCCCTTATGCTCATCATCGTATCCGAGAAAAACACACTCAACGGATCGAGCGGTCGGTTTGGTGCGTTCGCGAGGAGGCGGAAGGACATAACGAGACGCAACCAAATGAACGGAGAGTCGAGTAGTCCGGAGAAACACCGGAGAGACGCTCGAGAGGAATGCCACCACTGTAGAGCGGCGGAAGGCTGAATGTTAATGAGGTGGGCCGACGTAGCAACGACCTCGGCCCGTAAATGTGGCGGAAGAGAAGAAGCAATCATCATAGCACGTGTGGTCTCAAGAAGATGACGATGCTTACGCTCGGCGACGCCATTTTGAGCATGCGCGCGGGACAAGAAAAGCGAGCGAGGGTGCCCTCCTCGGCAAGGACACCACGAAGGTGCTCGGGAGATATACTCACCGAGCAGAATCAGCACGGAACACGCGAATGGGTGAGGAATGCGAGTGCGGACCATGGCCGCAAAACGCCGATAAATAGAGAGCACCTCACTGCGAGAGTGCATAAAAAACACCCGGGTGTACCGTGAAAAATCATCAATGAATAAGATATAGTATCGATGGCCCCCTTTCGAAGCGAAGGGAGCCGGACCCCAAACATCCGAATGGACTAAATCGAACGGTCGGCGAGAGAAAGACATACTAGTAGGATAAGGAAGCTGAATCTGTTTGCCTAACCTACGGCCACGACGGTGTAACGATCCATCTCCGGAGACGGACCCTAGAAGGCCACGATGAACCAAAGACGACGAGGCGAGAGTCACAAAGGTGACCAAGACGATGATGCCACCGCTGAAAAGAGCCGGTGACAGAGGCAACAACCGGAGGAGAGCCGACGGATGGAGTGGCGGCGGAAGGAACACGAAGCCGGTCTAACTCCCAAAGCCCCGGAGACTTACGGCTACGAGGGCCGGCTCCAACCGGGGCTCGTGTGCGACGATCCCGAACCGCACAAGACTCGGCGTCAAGAATGACGCGACAACCGGAATCGGTGAGCTGGCTAGCAGAGAAAAGGTTCATCCGAAGGCGAGGAACATGAGAAACATCGGAGACGAGAGAAAGAGGGAGTAGAAAGGGTGCCTCTACTAGAAACGAGGAATAGAGGTACCATCGGCCGTGACAACACGGACGGGAGAAATAAGAGACCGAAGAGCGGACGGAATAGAAGACTCGGAGGTCATATGAAAAGAAGCTCCGGAATCCGGATACCACGGGGACGTACCGATCGTGTAGAGCCGGTGGTCGCGCGGTGCCGGAAGAGCCGGTCACGGAACCGGCAGCGCCGGCGAGGAAGAGTCGCGTAGTAGCGAGCGGACCACAAAGACCCCGAGAATGTCCCGATCGAGAGAGTGCAAGCTGCAGAAGATCCCGAAGAGCCGACCTGGCGGCGATCCCGGAGCTGGCGACGTAAGCCGGGATCCCGCGTCCAACGAGGCGGAGGAAGTGTGGCCAACCTTGCCACGGTAGGTGCAATGAGGACGAGGGCGGAGACTCGGACCGCGAGGGCTGCCGACGTAAGCTGGAATCCCAAGCATCAAGCAGGGCGGTGAAGCTGCGCTATCTCATGCGCAGAGAGGGCGCGGCCGGAGAGGTCGACGTACAATCGAGTGCCGACGAGGAGCTATCACCCACACGCACAGAGGCCACCAAAGGGGGTGACGGAGAGCAACACGCCGATGAAGACAGAGTCGGCAAAGCGCGGTCATAACCACGTGAAGAGGCCGCGAAAGTCGATGTAGAGCGGCGGGCCGACGTAGACGAAGTCGGCCAAGTGCGGGCAGAGCCGCATGAAGAGGCCGCAAAAGTCGGTGAAGCGCGGGCAGAGCCGCATGAAGAGGCCGCAAAAGTCGATGTAGAGCGGCGGGCCGACGTTAACGAAGTCGGCGAAGCGCGGGCAAAGCCACGTGAAGACGCCGCAAAAGTCGATGTAGAACTGCAGGCCGAGGGAGACAAAATCGGCGAAGCGCGGCCAGAGCCGCGGGAAGAGGCCGCAAACGGCGACGAAGAATGGCTAGTCGTCATACACGGAGGCAGCGGACAAAGACCAAGGACCGAAGGGAGGCCCAAAGATAAGGCGGGATCAGCGGAAGAAGACATCAGATAGCACACAGTAATTTTTTTTTTTGTATTTTTTTTTTTTTGCTTTTTTTTTTGTTGTTGATCCAAGTCAACTGGCAAGGTGCGGATCGGGAGATAGAGAAAACGACGGAAACGGGCGGGCCGATTGGCCGGCCAGGGAGCGGAGCAGCAGCACGGAGCGATCTCCTGATTTTTACCTCAGAAGATCGGAGCAGCAAGGAGCGGGTGCACTTCGGAGCAGCACAGGACCAGCAGCACGGAGCGAAGGCACGGAGCGGAGGCACGGAATCAAGGGCGCGGCGCGACGAATCAGGAATCGGCGGCCGGGGCGGCAGGGCGCCACGCGCGGGGAGGAGAGGAATCGGGCGGCGAGGCCTGCCCCGCGCAGCAGGAATCCGGCGGCCGGGCGGAATCGGCCGATCGGACGATAGACGGGACGACGGACGGGAGATTGGAGATTGAACAAGCAACGTCTGTCGGGGGAACTAGAGGATCAATATTGGCTCTGATACCATGTTAGCGCAATATGCTTGTTGTATTACCAGGGGGCCAAAGGCCACAATATATAGTACATGTACAGGTGCACATATGCAGAAAGCCCCCTAACATATGGGGAAACTACAATATACAGATATATACATCTAACAATTTTGTTATTATAATTTTGACAACTAGCAAACTAGATGAATTGTACTGCAGTCTGATATTGCAGGATTGGCAACAAGATGGAGCTTGAGGCTGTAGTGAAGGCAACCGTCCAGTTGCTGAACAAGGTGGTGATCATATAATTGTGCTATCTTTTTCATGAGTTTTGCACTCTATGTTCTTTTCAGCTGGTAGCATACAGAACAAGTTTGTTCATGCATCATAGGAATTGTCATATTTCAAGGTAAGCATCTCACATGAAAACTTTCTTGCCAATAAATAATTTAAGTAAGATGTATGTAACTTGAACCATGTGCACTTGCACATTGTTGTTGCTACATATTTTAACACCAATGAGTTATGGCATGAATTTATTATCACGTCTTGTGCTTTGCAAGACCGCAGGATTTAAACTGCGCCTAATATCACTATGGGAATACGAAAACACACGCCACTTCTTGTAGTATATATTTTGAAATTGGAATATACTTTATTTCCATGCAACCTCAAACAATAGCCACTGTACGCATAATAGTAGACATTTACATTCAGACTCGATAGCCACTGGACGCCTTGTAATAGTAGACATTTACATTCCGGCTAAATTGGAATAATATGCTAAGAGGCTACCTCAAGATTCAAATGAAACTTATCCAATTTGAGAAGGTAATGATTTCAGTTTTTGTACTGTACAAAAAATCGTCAGAAGTGTTTGTTATCAACATAATTATTCTTCTGTAGTCTTAAGCATGTAATGCATGTCTTCCACTTACATAGTACAAATCTTGCAAGTGATGATTTCTTTTTATCTGGCAACATGTAGCTTTGTTATTCTACTTCCAAATGGCACACTCGGAGCGGCACTTTCGCATCCAGCAAATAGATCAACAATGATGAAATATTTGCATCAGTACATCACAAAGTAAGATCAAATAGATATCATGTATTGATCTGCTTGAGAACCCACTTCCTTTTCATTCTTTGAGGCAATGCCATCAAGGACTTGAACTTGTAATCAACTGCAACAAGAGTGCTTCAATGTTACAGCTATATACACAAGTTACAATGCTCCGCGTCCAGCAAATTTTATTCAGAAAGCACTTCAATGTACAGCTATATACACAACATAACTAGTGAACTAACTAGCTGGATAATCTCACCAAACCTAGTGAATTAATTGGTCAATTAATCTTACCATGTAATTCTAGTTCGAGAGATAATTCTATAGGTTTGAAAGTAGAGAAAATGAATACAACTTATGCGTACATTATAATGTGAAATTTATAATGTTGCTTAACACTGTACCGCATTATACATAGCTTTTTGGATTCGTTGCCACTTCTAGTTGATTATTTCTCTGCATCCAGAATTATTTTGATCGAGATATGCGTGCCAAACGAGCGATGGTTATGTTATAGATGAACTTTTTTTTGTTTATCAATAGTCAGTGACCAATGAGAGTGCATCGCTACATACAGTTTGTTAGTCAACGATTCACTTATTTGTACACTAATGTTTGCTGTATATGATTTGGATGGACATTTGGATGCTCTCAAATGATAATGACCAAGAATTTTCTCTTTCAAATGATCTGGTGGTGAAGTTCACTTATCTATCTTGTTGTTTGTCTAGTGCGTACTGCGTAGAAGCCCTTTTAAATCTATCTAGGTGACATGAACACATAAATGAGATCTGCTGGAGATGGTGCATCAACTCTTACTGCCATGGTACTGTCACATGATCTCTAATTTGATTTCCATTGTCATCTCCTTCCTCCCAGACCAGCCACCGTCTCCAGTTTTCAAATACTTCAAGGTATACACCTCCGTTTCCCCCTGTCTCACTGCTTGTTCTCAAAACTGGTAATGATTACTGCAAGTGATAAATGAGATTATGTTTAGCCTAGTTCATTTGATTTAACATTTGTTAGCTGCTATTAAAATGGTTACTATGGATGTGTTTATTTTGTCGAAACTGATTGTTCCAGCATATGAATGCGTATATTCTGTACGATGACCAGTTAGCAATCCATGATGCTCTTGTTGCAGTTGATTACAAGTTCAAGTTTTTGATGGCATTGCCTCAAAGAATGAAAAGGAATTGTCTTCTCAAGCAGATCAAGACATGATATCTATTTGATCTTACTTTGTGATGTACTGATGCAAATATTTCATCGTTGTGAATCTATTTATGATGAAGTAGCAGCCTATGTGTCCATAAATTACCGTATGCATACTTGCATTATTTGAACAGAAGTGTACTGAAAATTTAAAGTGGACTACTTGTTTTACTCGGTTTTTTTATCAGGATAAACTACTGGAACTGCTGGGACTGGGAGCATATCTACATCTTCTTTGTGAGGAGCATTATCTTCTTCGTGAGGAGTATTGTCGAGTATTGTCTTTTTCGGTAGCAGTACAATTCAGGTCTTGTAAGTTAGATACTTGGACTCAATGCACTAGGTCTAGATTCTGTAATTTAGATGCTACCTGCAAATGTTGGTTCCAGACCATGTTGACACCATGTCACTTGCAAATGTTGGTTCCAGACCATGTATTTAGCTTGGTTGCAATTTTAATGCATGATCATGTTTTCGTGTTGGATTAAAATGCCAGATAATATGATAAGTGAATATATTTGCAGATACTATTATTATTGTATGGTTTTGAATTCCTGACGGTTTTGAAAAATGCCTGCAAAAAGAATCAGTGCCAGTCCTTAATAATGCTTGCAAATATAATTAAAGGCATTGTTGAAAACAGCCTCCAAATGTAATAGAAGGCATTTTTCTAAGTGCCATAAAAAAAAATCGTGGCATCTTCTAAAGTGCCAGCAAAAAGATTCCATGGCATTTCTAAAAGTGCCGGCAAAAAGATTTGATGGCATTTCTCGAAAAGTGCCGGCAAAGACCTACCTCGACTGGAATAAACGCAGCACTTTTTTTGTGCCTTGAAAAACCTTTGCCGGCATTTTTGGTGCCTTTGCCGGCATTTTTTTGTGCCGGCAATCTGGGTACCTGACGCAGTGTCCGCTCAGATAAAGATGTCGCATCCGAATTTAGATAAATCTACACATCATTTTCGAGGTAGAGGGAGTAGTATGTTACTGATCTTGCTTTCTTTTATTCTTGCTTTACGGAAGATCTTGCTAGTTTTATAGTTGCATCACCCTTTAATTACTTCACCTTGCATGCTTAACCATCATTACTTCTTTTATTGCGAATTTAGTTACAATCCTTTGCACAATTCACCTTTTCTCTCGATAAAACAAGCCGTGACCAACTAAGGGGTCGACGAATAAGGGAATTGCTTAAACAATTTCAGGAAAATCCTTTCCCCGTGGGAGAGCGGTATCTATTACTTATACGTGAGCGAGAAAATATTTATTTCGTTAGAGATGTAACATGTAAATAAATTTCTTGAGTAGTTACATAATAAACTCATCTACTTGGTAGACCTCCATCATTTATGGTATGCGCATAAACTATAGTTTGCGTTCTCCCCCTTCAGGATGCTGGACTGGTTTGGCAAAGTGTATGACAAAGAGTTGGCTTTAGGCATCATGCCTCAATGCTTCTTCGGAGCCTTGATGATCGATGCGATCAAGCATGTTCGACGTTCGTGTAATGGTGTAGCAGCGAAAGATAGCCAACACAATAAAATTTGTAAAACCTGGTTAGAGGTTACACCGGATACCATGTAGACTTGTTGCCATCGGAGTGTGCCCCTTCTTAATAAAGTCACAGCCTGATTTTTTTTTTTTTTTTGAGAAACACAATACAAACGCAGGCGCTCATATACAAGAGTGTACACTCACTCCTATGAACGCACACACACGCACACCCTACCCTACGAGCACCTCCAGAAGACTGAGCCGGCAGATTGTATCTTGAAATTGACGAAGTCACCACAGGCGCCTCGCTGTCGACGGGAACGTCGCCTCCCACTTAATGAATATTCCGCTTTTATGAGACACACAGATGTCAGACTTGGGGTTTGAACTCTGGTGAACTGGGGGTACAACCACCCTCCTAACCACCCAACCTCAAATTGGTTCTCGTCACAGCCTGATTCTAAAAAAAAGACGGTCTTAGGGGTGATTTAATCAGCTTTGATTCCTATTACAAACCAAATGCAGCTACTTTCATTTTTACAACCGTAGAGGCCCAAAATTCAGGCAAATCCTATGCGCCGACCACGACACTTAGAGCATCTCCAACAGGCGCATAAAAAGTCGGTGCGCTAAACCTCCATCCCGCCGCGCGCTAAACGGATGGCGCACGCTGGGCCGAATTTTGCACCGCCGGACGCGCCAAAATGCAGCGCATGCGCGGGCGGTAAAAATGGTCCTCCGCCGGGTGCGCCAAAATATAGCGCGCACGGGCCCGGAAAACAGGTTTCTACACTACTATGCGTTCAACAAGATCAAATACTTCACATATTATCATGAAACAAAGTGCAACACACATCACATAGTTCAAGAACGACACACCAAATGACGTAGTTCAACAACGACACACAATATATAGTTAAAATGGACATAAAGTGGAACGCACAACACAAATGCATATCACACTTCTGCATTTTCCAAGTCAACACCTTCTTCTTCTTCCTCGTCATCTTGGGTTGAAGGAAGAATAGTAGCATTCATGGAAGACACGAATCCTCCGGGTGGTGCTCTCATAGACCCATACACACCACTCACCGAGCCTCCCATAGTCCCTCCAAACACTCCTCCATAGTTTGGTCCTCCCATGCCGGCCATGCCTCCATAGCCTCCCATGCCGGCCATGCCTCTCATGGCGGGCATGGGCATGCTTCCCATGCCGGCCATGCCTCCTATGGCGGGCATGGGCATGCTTCCCATACCGACCGGGATGGCGAGGTTCAATCAACCCTTCTCTTTCCTCATCGACATCCTCATATTCTTCATATCCTTCAACGGCTTTGTCATGCATAAACGAAGATCCAACATTCATTGTCTCCATGAATGTATCATCATCGACTCTACATTGCAATGAACTTCATTATTCTCTGGCTATGTATGCATCTAAACTAAAATTTAGAGGAAAAGTAGTGCTTTTTACCTCTCCGGCATTTCATCATGCACCGTATGTGCACCCGCGCGGTTGCCGGACGGAGGCGCCGGCGGTGTCTGGTTCATTGGTGCAGGAGGCGGGCGCCTTCGCTTTCTTTGGCGGCGCGACGGAGGCGACACCGATGTATGGCCGTTTGGTCGACGGCGCCTTCCTCCTCGGCGCCGCCCGCGCCTTGCCGGCGGCCTGCGCGGCTGCCATCTGCGCGGCGGCGGCGCCGGTGTGCAGCGTCCCACGCGGCGGAACGAAGAGCGCACGGGCTGCGGCGGTTGTGTTTCCGGCGTCGGCGCCACCGCTAGGGTTTGTCGCATTAGGCGGTGGCGCTGCGGACGCGGCGGCTGCGACGGCGGGTGGGACGGAGTAGGGAGGGGTTGCTGGGTTGCCGGAGGTCCCGTCCATCGTCGGGATTGCGCCGGCGGCCGCGCGGGGCGAGGGATTGGGCGGTCGGGCGGCGAGGCGGAAGCGGAAGTTTCAGCGCGGGGGTTTCTTCGCGCGTGGTCGAGTGATGCCGCGCGCTGTAGCCGGCGCACAAAGTATAGCGCACGCGATAGCGCAAACCCGCCCGCGCCCAAAAAAAATTACGGCGCCGCGCCGTTTGCCGTGCCTGCTGGAGCGCCGATTTTTCCCCCGCGCGCTGCATACCGGCGGTTTTTATACAGCGCGGCCTATATAGGGTGCATGTTGGAGATGCTCTTACACCGCACCACACACCCCCACGCGCGGTGTCGTTCGGCCTGGTTAGGCGCTAGGCTTTTGCATTTTTCCGTTTCTTTGTTTTTTTCCTTTTTTCCTGATTCTTTTCTATTTCGATTTCTCTTTTCTTCTTTCCTTTCTATTTTCTTTTTTAAGATTTAAAAACTGGGCATATTTTTAAAATGTTTGATTTTTTTAATTTTTAAATTTAGAGACGATCAACTTACAAAATGTTCGAACTCGAAAATTGTTCAAATTCAAAAATTGTTCAAACTCTAAATTTTTTCAAATTTAAAAAGGTTCAATATTAAAAAAAAGTTTAAATCTAAAAAATATTCATTTTTTAAAAAAAATCAAAGTATAATGATGTTCAGATTTTTAAAATTTTGTTCAAATTTAGAGATGTACCTATTTAAAAAAACTCATGATTTATTTCTGAAATTTTTGATGTTTCTTTACTATTAAATTGGAGTTGGTCATTTGACACTCAACGCATTTGATGGTCGTCATTAGAAGCATCTGGCCCGTCCGATTTTTCCATTGTCTATCCTACCGTGCACCAAAACAAAATCAGAATGCGATCAGCTCTTTCCTTTTTTACATAAGGTGTCTTCAAATAAATATTGGCATGTGATCCCTTGTTTCCGCTAACCAAATCATTACTGCCAAATAAAAGGGAGCGAGCAATCTGTTTGGATTACAAATTTACAGCCAAAAGGTACCATACCAAAAAATTGGCTCGCCCACGAGATTTGGTAGCTGTTTAGAATGACAACAATATTTTAGCTGGCCAAAGTGCGCCCGAGCCTACCTGTGCAATTTGTGCCCGCGCAAGGGCGAACTCACGGTGCGGAATTCCTTCGCCAAAATATTGGCAGCCCCACCTGCCCGTTCTCCATGGTGGGTACTTACTACTCTAGGCCAACAACGATATATCTTCAATTACTTTTCTTCTGTAAATCTAGCATCGTGCTAACTGCAAGGAATACATCCCGTAAAGAGAAGAGGAATACTCCAGTAGGAAACGTGTGTTTTTTTTTATATCTTAGGTGTTCTATACATAGTGCAGCTTATGATTCTCCTTGCTAAAGATTGTTTTCTTCTTGCATGCATTCTTAAAAAAAACACTTCATTAACTTTTATACTGATTGAATTGGAATAAATTAGAGCACTAGCCAATTTGAGTTGTCAATGCATACCAAATCAGTTTGGTTGCAAACCAAAGCGTAGCCACTATTTATACCAAAATTTTGGAAGAACAGCGGCTATAAACAAAACAATAAGACCTTACCAAAATTTTGGCCATGCCCCTGGTTTGGTCATACCAAAAAATTGGTAGGGCTTATTGGGGCTCAAACCAAATACACCCGAGATTCCGTCCTTTCTCCCCGCTCGTATTTTTCCGTTTTACACAAGGAGCATGTCGTCAAATAAAAATTGGCATGTGATCCCCTTATTTCCGCTAACCAAATTATTATTGCCAAATAAAGGGAGCGGGATCCCGTCCTTCCTCCCCGCTGGTCTCTTTTCTCACGCCAAACAAAAAATCCCACAAAATACGATGTTGCTATATATACAAAAGGATCTTTCTTGATCGACGCAAACAATCTGTAAAATGCAACGCTTTTATGATGGTGGCGAGCGGCAGCGGTGGCGTCAGCCTTGGCAACCATGCGTTCGAGTCGCCAACGATCAGGGTGGTGCTTTGGAGATCGGCGCGGTGGACCGGAGCGCCACCAAGTACTGGTGCAGCCAGACAGGATGTGGGAGAGTACACAGATCAATACACCATTGGTGACCCCATCATGTCACAAGGATCGTGCGCATGTCACAAGGCTGTAATGCACACTAAATTTTTGTTGAGGCCTGGAGGTGGAGTGCCGCAAGAACGCGAAGCAAAATATCCGGTTCTACGTGGCTCGCGCGCATCAGCACATGTCCAAGCTAAAGATGTAGTTCAACAGGGCGGCGAAGAAGAGATCCGCAGATGTGGGGAGGTTACACCACGTCGTAGTTCTTGTTCAGATCATTGGTGTTGTCGTGTTCACCACATCAAAGTTGTTGACATGTATGATCGTTCAGATTGTTGTATCTGGATATGAGTGGACTAAATTTGATGGGATTTTTCCCTGGCAGGGCAGTGGAGATTGTGTGGCAGCAATGATGCTCTTATGTGCCATCCCTTTCTTGTACCACGCTTTGAACTTAAATGTTCAATAGACTCTGTTTGTGGTTGACTATCAAAGTTCCTCACAGATTAGTAACAATGAATTTTGCTGAAGTAATATAATATTTTTTTTCGAGAATACACTCAGGAAGGTGTACTAATCATATGTAAGAAAGGGCTAGAAAGCCCGAGCCACAGGTATTACTGCCGACATGGGGTGGCAGCTCCCCCTACTGCACAAAAGCCTAATCTCCATCCCTCCACGAAAAAGGAAAAGGCTTAGGAAATCCAAAGGACTCCAAGCAGAAAAGCCTAGCTACTCGCCATCTCTGGTACTCCTCCCTAATCCTATGCCTAATGGCCGCCGCTACCGGGGTGGCGCCATTGAACACCACACCATTCCGATGCCTCCAGATACACCAGAAAACCAAGATGATCGCCATCCACATATCCCTCCTCACGGCTCTGGTGCAGATGAGCGAGGTCCAGCAGGGCACAACCTCCGTGCCCATGTCGGGCATACACTCCAGCTTGCCCCATCGTGCTAGTGCGAAAGCCCATACCTCACTGCTCCTGGTCACAAAGGGTGCAAGCAGCCGGCCTCGGCAGGCCGCGCTCGCCGAAGTCTATCAGCCGTCCGAGCACCTGTTCCGGGACACCAGCCAAGCGAAGAACTTGCAGCTATATATACGGCGCCCTTGAGTGCCAAATCTCTGAAGCAACCGGCGCCACCACGGTCCCAGCAAAGAACGCAGCGTATGCCGACTTCGCGGAGAACTTCCGATCCGCCAACAACGCCTCACAAAGGTGTCCTCTTGCTCTGGTACCAGCGTGTAACCAGCAAGGATGCCCCACAGGTGGAAGAACTCTACCACCGCAGCGGAGCTCAGGTCCGGTCCACGATCTCGCAGTCACTCTTCGGCGAGGCCATCCTTGACCGAGCGAACCTTGGCCTTCCGGGCCGAGACCATGGCCACCAAGTTGGGCGCGTGGTCTGCCACCCTGGCGTCCTGCAGCCAGCGGTCCTTCCAGAACAAAGCTCGTTTCCGTTGCCCACCACCGCCGCCGTGGCGGACTCGAAAAGGGCCAGAGCCAGGGGAGGGATCTGGAGGTCAAACTCCGCCCATGCCTAAAGTAATGTAATTAATGGGTACTATCTAATTTATTTCAGAACTTATATGTGTCATCACCTTATTCTTTTTTTTTTGATCTCATCATGAAAAAGTCAAGTTTTAAACATCATTAATGATGAAAGAACAATAAAACTGAACTATGTTTGCAACCTTGGAAGAGGAAAGCGCCACATCTTTATAAGTGCGAGGCTACGGGTTTGCATAAATATCATTTACATATGACTGTATGAGGACTCTGGAATTTTTCTTTTCTATTTTTTTACTTCATATTTTTGAGTGCAAACCTTCGTGTTTTCATCGCAATAGTTGGGAGTCGGCAGCAAAAAAAAAAAAACATGAGATTTCATAACCTAGCTTAGCATGTGCACATGGACAAGGTTTCTCTTTGTTAGCCCTGTATGGTAGCATATATATCTTATAGCAGCAACGAGTTTAATCTTTGGTGTGCCCTGAATTTTTTTTTGATCACTCAACATATACACTTATACCATCGAAATTTGTTCCATTCATGGATTTTCCTGAAATTCGGTTCATACATGGATTTCCCCGTCTCTTGCATTTTTACCAGACAAATTATCTGTTATAAAGAATGTGGAAAGCTATAGGTGAATAAGGACACCCTATATATATTCACAAGTAAAATGCCTATATTTCACTGATATATTTAAACATAAGTGACATAAATTGAGGTCGCAATCAGCAAAACCTACACAAACATGAGTATGCAATTTTCATGTGCATTAATTTAAATGTGTGGAGAGGAAAGAAATTTGAAAAGTGTGACGTGATATTCTTCGGGCAAGGATATGTCGGATGATGATGACAACTTTATTAGACCGTAGCAACGCACGGGTATTCAACTAGTTTTAATAAGAAAGATATTAACGGTAAAGAAACAGTAAAAAAAAAGAATCATAGCTGATCATTAGGAGTGTGCTGCTGCTGCCTGCGGCAAGGGGAGCGCCTATACCCCGACCAAGTCGGTGCGGGACGAGGTGCCGCACGCCCCTGCGCTCGCGCTGGAGTGTTCTTGGGCCGGGCCCAAAACAGGTACTTCCTCTTTTGGCCTTTTCTTTTTCTTGATGTATTAGTTTTGTAAAGTTCGAAAATATTTTAAAAATCTAAATCTGAACAAATTTAAAATTTGAATGAATTTAAAATCTGAACAAACTTAAAATCTGACCATTTTTAAAATGAACATTTTTTTAAAATGAAAACTTTTAAAATTGAACAAATTAAAAAAATTGAACATTTTTCGAGATTGAACATTTTTTTATTTTTTATTCCTAAATTTGAATATTTTCGTATTTGAACATTTTTTATATTCAACATTTTTAGATTTGAAAATTTTATATTTATTTCCTTTAAAAAATGCACATTTTTTCAAAAAAGTTAAAAGAAACGAAAAAGGAAAAGAAACAGGAAAAAAGGAAAACAGAAAACAGAGAAAAAAGCAAAAAAAAAAACGTGAACTGGGCCGAACAGGCCAACCCGTATCGCACACGCGGGGGTGTGCGCAGGGTAATTGCCAAATTGGTCGGCATATAGGGTTTGCCAGGACCGACCAGATGGGTGTAAAGTGGCTCCCCAAAATTCGTTGGTGTGATTAAGAGTTAGTTTGTTGTCGCCTATTTCTGGTCATTCTGGCCCATATGAAAACAGGTGGGCTAATAGCTGGTACACTATCAGATAATCACACAAGGCACATTTGCGGTGGGGGCAGATGTACACTAACCGTAGGTGCAATAGCACCGCACAACCCCGTGACCTAGGGCGGCTCAGTGGGCCGTGGTCCATCGCATCAGGTCAGTTCTTTTTATTTTTCTTCCTCCTTTTATGTTTCTTTTATGTTTTTTAAAAGCTGAAATATTTTTAAATCCGATTTTTTAATCTGAAAGCTTAACTTTTTGAAAAAAAATCCAAAATTTTCAAAAATTGATTTATTAATATAATTTTTTTCAAAACTTGAACATTTTTTAGATTATACATTTTTTCGAAATTTGAACATTTTTTGAATATGAACATACGTTAAATTTGAACATTTTTGGAATATGAACAATTTTTTTGCATACGAGCAATTTACATTCAAACAATTTTCAAAAATATGAAAACATTTTAAATTTGAATATTTTTCGAATATGAACATTTTTTGAATACGAATAATTTTTCCATTCGAACAATTTTCAAATTTTAACACTTCTCAGATTTGAACATTTTTTACATTTGAACTATTTTCGAATTTGAACTGTTTAAAATTTTAAAATTTTCAAATGTGAATAAAATAAAAATAAACAAAAAAGAAAGGGTAACAAAAAAAAAAGAAAACAGAAAACGAAAAAAGGAAAAAAGGAAAAAAAGTAAAGAAACCAAATCGGGCCAGGCCCAATACTGACCAAGGTGTGTGGTGCCTGGTTCGCACAGACCTGGTCGGTGTATAGGATTGGCCGCATTTGGACGGTACAGTATAACCTGTCGCACACGACGTACTACTACTAAGGCACCGAGTCCATCAATTATTTTCGAAGTGTAAAGCGCTCGGGCGTTACCGAGTCGTTTGGTACGGGTTTCTCCAACTTAAATGGACTGGCAGCTACTACCTGAGCAAGCTGGACTTTGGTGCCCGCCGGAGCGAGCACGAGTATGGATCGAGCTACATACACATACACCATAGCTTTTCCTAAAAAAAAAAAAAAAAAACATACACCATAGCTCTTCGTCTCCTTGATCCACGATATAAGAAAAAAAAATTAACAGCTGAAGAAACGACCTACAAACTTATTATTGAGCTTCCTTCCAAAAAAAACAACAAAGTTATTTGCAACAACTAATTTAGATCGGAGGAAGTAATTTACTCTAGACCTTCCTAGCAATAATTCAGTTGCGTTAACTTTCGCCTAACCTCCAGAATAATTCATTTGCGCTAAACGAGTCTTTCTAATTTTAGACAAGAACTACTTTGCATGACTATTCCAAATTTGTTGTTGGTTGATTACCGATGATAATTTAGATGTTGCTAACTGAGCTTGATGGTTTACTGATTGTGAAAATCCTAGAGTTGATTACAAGAAGGCCTACCCCTCTCGAGAGGGACTCTTGATTTCATGAAACACATGCGGCAATGAATCACCACTATGTGCAAGTCCACATCAGGGTTTCTTTTGGGACGATGTTCTCGGTAACTGGTTATCGGAAATCTCGCTCCCCTCCAAGAAAAGTTGATACAGTTCAAAAGGAAGTCAAATAAATTTGAATTTAAATGCTTAAAATGCTTAAATAGAGAAATATTTTGCACATACCAGTACAAAGCAGCAGCGATCAGCGTAGATTTCCCATATTCTTTTTCAAAAATTCTGCTCGAGAAGAAGGAACTTGGTCCGCGTATGATTATCCATGACGAGAAGCACACAAATTGCTTTTTTTTGAAACAAAGGCAAAAGTTTTGCCTCATCATACTAATTATGAAGAGTTTAGGATCAACATTGGTCTAGATGATATTGAAGGCAAAAAGAGAAGTTCCCAAAAACTCTTTGTTCCGCTTGTTCCAAATCTCCAAAAGGTGAGCAAGACGAGGTTGTGAGACCCTTGCACCCATGACCACTTCATTAGAAAGTCTCAAAGTCCACCAAGCAAAGGGAATGTGTAATGCCTCCCCAAATGTGAAGAGGAGCAAAAGATGTGGCACAGACTCTGATGCGGCCTAAGGCCACGTGGGTTGCCTGATCTGACGAATTAACCAAGGGAAAGGCGGGAGAGAGGAAGAACACGAAGAACACGGCGAAGAACACGATGAACACACACGAACGCACGCAACACAACCCGATACAATTCCGGTTTACTCCCGATAGCCCGAACCACTATCCCGATAGAATCTCTCAAGGGAGAGACACGCGGTAGAATCCCCGAGAGGAAGATCGGTATACGATCGGTGGAATCACACGAGTGAGAGACCGGTGGTAGAATCACAAGTGTGAGAGACTAATCATATAAGGAGTGCCTTGATACAATAGATTTGATAATCTAAGGAGGGGGTTTCCCTAATCCCAAAGGGATGGTGGAGGCATAAGCCTAGGTTCTCTCAAGTTCAACTCTTCCCTAATGAAGGGGGAGGTGGGAGCCTATATATAGGGAGCCACTAAGGAGGGGTAGTTTAGGCATACAAGGGGGTACATGGGACTTGGACCGAATTGACTTGGACGCA